>NC_133771.1:90625817-90640021 GCF_003597395.2 Chelonoidis abingdonii
TTGTACTCCTTAGTCCTCCAGCAGCACACCCTTTCACTCTCAGCTCCTTGCACCTCTTGCTCCCAGCTCCTCACATGCACTTCCTCTCCACTGGCTCCCCTTTACCTGAGTGGAGAGCTCCTTTTTAAACCCAGGTGCCCTGATTAGCCTGCCTTGATTGGCTGCAGGTGATCTAACCTGTCTGCCTTAATTGGTTCCAGCAGGTTCCTGATTACTCTAGTGCAGCCCCTGCTCTGGTCACTCAGGGAACAGAAAACTACCCATCCAGTGACCAGTATATTTTCCCCCTACGAGAATCCTGTACCCCACTGGTCTGGGTCTGTCACAGTGGCCACACCATGCTCATTGTCTCGATGGGGTGAGTGCTCACTAGCAGTGCCTGCATAGATGTACAAAGCGGTAGCTACCCCAAAGTGCAACTTGCTGCAGTGTGTTTTGGGAAGTTTGAGCAATGCCTCACGGGACCGAAACATTGTCACAGGGAAGAATGGGATGCATTGACATCCCAAACATCAACGGCAAACAACCCAGTAGTTTTCGCACCTTAAAACTGCCATGCATACGCCATAACCCCAGAAGCCTGGTGCCTGCTGAGCTGTGCACTCTTGCTGTGAGCATCTCAAACACCTCGCGCCTTCTCCTGCAGTTATTTCCAGAGGCAAAGTAGGGTCCGCTGCATGGAACATAGTGATGTCCTGCAAGCAGCCTCTCTGCAAGCCATTGAAAAATACAATTCATAGTTGCTGCTGGCAGTCACAGAGAATCTGAACTCTGTTAAGTGACATTTCTGGTCCCATGAAACAAGCACTGACTGGTGAGATTGCGTTGTTTTGCAGCTATGAGATGACAAGGAGTGGCTTCAGAACATTCAAATGCACAAGGCCACCTTGCAGGAATTTTGTGCAGAACTTTTCCCTGCCCTGCAGTTCAGCTACACAAAAATGAGAGCTGCTCTGACAGTGGAGAAGCGAGTGGCAATTACTATTTGGAAGCTTGCAACACTAGATAGTTACTGGTCAGTGCGGAATCAATTTGGAGTAGGCATATCAACTGTGGGGAGAGGCTGTGCTGCAAGTGTGTAGGACCATTAATTGACTTCTGCTACAAAGGGTAGTAAGTCTGGGAAATGTGTAGGACATAGTGGATGTTTTTGCTGTGATAGGGTTCTCTAATTGTGCTGGGGCGATAGATGGCACGTATAGCCCCATCTTGGAACCAGACCACCTTGCCAAAGAGTGCATAAACCGAAAGGGATACTTTTCTGTCGTGTTGCAAGCGCTGGTGCATGACAGGGGACATTTCACCCACATCAACGTAGGATGGTCGGGAAAGGTTTATGGTGTGTGCATCTTTAGGAACTTGGGTCTATTCAAAAAGCTGCAATCCGGGACTTTCTTTCCAGACCACAAAATGAACATTGATGACATTGAGATGCCTATAGTTATCCTAGGGGATCCAACCTACCCCTTGCTCCCATGGCTCATGAAGCCATACACTGGTTCTCTGGAGCGCAGTAAGAAATAGTTCAACTACAGGCTCAACAAGTGCAGAATGGTGATAGAATGTGCCTTTGGTTGTTTGAAAGGGTGCTGGAGAAGTCTACTAACAAGGATGGACCTTAGTGAGGAGAACATCCCTATTGTTATAGCTGCCTGTTGTGTGCTCCATAATATCTGTGAAAAAAGGGCACATTTCCAGCTGTCAGTGAGGGGGGAAAAATAAAGGAGCCATTGTACATGAATAAAATGTTTCCATAGCAAGGCTGTTTTCATTAAAAAAAAAATTACTAAACTAGGTGCAAGCCATGACATAACCAGAATCTATAACCATTCACTGTGCCATTTTGCTGCTCCAGCCACGGTGAGTAGGCTCCCTGAGGTCATGGGTGACCATACTTTTAATGAAGTTTATGGCAGGATCATGTCAGGAGAAGAGGTAGCTAGTCGAACAATGGTCCTTCCCCACAGCACCCCTGGAAGCTGTTTATGAACAGGGCAGGGGGCGGGGGTTGGGGAGGAGAACATTTTCACTCCCCAATTGCGGAATCTCTCATGTGGGCCCCCAGCCCCTGTCAGCCACTTTAAACTACTTGCAGACCGATGCTGAGCACAGCAAAGGCAAATTAGCGGCTGTGTGGTTTGGCACATGCCCTTTTTTTAACGTGTAAGAGCATTTTTAATGAGAACTTCACTCATTTCCCCTATGTGATAGTCTTATGTGATAGTCTCCTGAGGGTAACAGAGGTGGAAAGGAAGGAGATACTGCAAGTGTCTGGGTATAGACATGGTCTTTATACTGCTATGCTGTGTACTGCCATGATGCCAGGAGAATTAATTCAGGAGTTCCGTGGGAAAGTCTCCTACCGTGGTGGAAGAAATAAGACTACCCTGCCCAGAAACCTTCTACAAAGAATTGCTGAGTACCTCCATGAAAGTTTCCTAGAGATATCCTTGGAGGATTCCTGGGCTATCCCAGTCCACATAAACAGTCTTTTCCGAGGGCTACCCTCTACGTAGCTGGAGCGGCCTCTGGTAAGCAGAGAACCACAGCACCTCACTTTTTTCTGCACAGTAAACATGCAATATCACCAAATATGTGTGCCCACTAAAGTTTAACTGGACTTTCACTTTAACTGTATACTCACCAAAGGTGCCTTCCCCAGCATCACGATCAGCCACTGTGATGTCCTGAAACCCACAGAGCTCCAGTGTTAAACATACTTCCAGGCTCTCAGGCAGAATGGATCCACCGCTCGCCTGTCTCCCTTTCTCCTCCGCCTCATCCACCACATAATCCTCCTTGTTGTTCCTAGACTCAGACACCTGTGAGGTGTCTACATTGCTCGTGGGGGTGCTGGTAGGGTTACCCCCAAGAATCACATACAGCTCATTGTAGAACCAGCATGTGTGAGGTTCAGCACCAGCATGACTGTTTGCCTCCCTTGCTTTCTGGTGTACTTGGCAAAGTTCTTTTATTTTCACACGGTACTTTTGTGTGTCCCTCGTGTAGCCCTTCTCCTCCATTCCACAAGTGATCTTTACACAGATGTCAAAGTTTCTTCTGCTCGATCGGAGCTTTACCTGCACAGACTCTTTTCTCCACACAGTGATGAGAACCACCACCTCCTGTGTAGACCAGGCTGGAGCGCATTTGGGGAACGTAGTCTCCATGATCACCTGTGTTCAAGCTGGCATGTTCCCAATGCTGATAAAACACAAAATGGGAATTCAAAAGTTCCTGGGCCTTTAGCAGGGGAGAGGCTGTTTCCTGTGTACCTGGCTGCAGTGCAGCAGAGTTGAGAATAATCTCCAGCGTGGTCCCAGGTGAGCAGTGTGGGACACCACCTGGAGACTAATTAAGTCAAATTACATAATGTTGCACCTACACTATCTCACAGTTGGTCCATGAAAATCAGACTAAGTGCTACTCCTCTCGCAGAGGTGGTTTACAGAAGTTGACGTCAGAGGTGACTTAGATCGGCTTAAAGGACCAGGGTAGTGTAGACACATACATTAACAGGTCAACTTAAGGTCACTTCCTTCGACCTCACTCTGTAGCATAGACCAGGCCTCAGTCTCTGTGAGGCCCTCCTTTTCACCTTCCCTTCATGACATGGACTCTGTGTGCTCCCCTTCCCTCCCCCCAAGTGTCATTATTATTTTAAGTCAGTGAGACCACTCATATGATTAAATTAAGCCTTTTAAATCTTTGCAAGATCAGAGGCCTAATGAATGTGTAATAGAATTCCACAGTATAGAGTGCAGAAGAGAATTGTTCTGTCTTTCTTGCCTTCTGCATTGACAAATAACTTGCACAGCTTGCCTTCTGCTGAGACTTGTTTTGATCTGTGTTGAAAAATCTAATAACATTACTATATACCTCAAAGGACTCTCAGGCTGAGTACATTTTGTTCTTTCATATCAGTCAGAACAAACATACCAACAGGTGAAAAAGAAAAAGAAAGGTAAGAGAGAGGTGGATAAATCCTGACTTTGTCGTACTGGAATTTTTTTTTCTTCCATCAAATTAGTGATATTGCAAGTGATCAAGCAATTGCAAATAAAGTCTCCCAAGAGCTCTTCTCAATTACTCTTCATTAATAAATCCAGATCCCGATAACAAAATCTATATATATTCTCCAGGAAGGTTGCTGGCAGATATGTGATATTTGTTGAACTTATAAAAAGAATTGGGTTCCTGTCTGTGATACTATCTAGGCAAATTTCACAACCAAAGATTAAGACAACTTAGGCTGAGACACTCTGCTTCAAGCTATACTGAGCATCCTACGCAGCAAGGGCCAGATTCTGTCTGTAGTGAGAAGAGAGGAAACTGGCCATTACCTTACTTCCGCCTCTATACCAGCCAGAAGATTAGAACTGGAGCATGGGAGTCAGTGGTATCCCATGAGGGAGTAGCAATTGGTGAAGTCTGTCAGCTTGTCCAGAGGTGACATCTTAAAGAGGCAATTAACCCTAAATTATCTAATACTACTTTTTAATTCCATCGTAGCGTTGATGTAAAAAATAAGGAAAGACAAACACTTTTCATCAAAATAAGGGGGATTTTTTGACAAAAGAAAAATGTCCAAGCCATTTTGTTTTGTAGTGTGGACTGCGCTTATGCTGCAGACCTGAGTCAGAAGGCTGCGTAGAGGAGGAGGGAGGGTGGGACACAGGAAGCTTGTGTGAGGTGGTGGAGGGGAATGGAGGGATGCAAGGAGCCCTTGGTGTGTGTAGTGGGTTCAGCCTACAGTAACAACACAATGCATGACCCCCTAGTCATTAACAGTACTTAAGAAAGGGAGGGATAGCTTGGTGGTTTGAGCATTAACCTTCTAAACCCAGGCTTGTGAGCCCTAATCCTTAAGAGAGCCACTTAGGAATCCAGGGCAAAGTCAGTACTTGGTCCTGCTAGTGAAGGAAGGGGGCTAGACTCAATGATCTTTCAGGGTCCTTTCCAACTCTATGAGATAGGTATATCTTTTTTCTAATCTGGAGAGTATAACAATAACGTGTGAATTCTGTGGGTTAATATGATTTTTTTTTATTTTCCCATAATTAAATGAAACCTTCATTTTTTCATGCTTTTCATTTACAGTTTAGACTACAGTTTTTAGGCATTTGGTGTAGGGGGCTGGTGAAGGAACAAATTGGGAATGAGTGAGTTATTTTATTTTAAAATTCCTTGAGGATTTTTAGTACACAGTTTTAATGGGCCTTAATGTGCATGTGCGACAGCTGGATTAGCACAATAGATTGGAGCCGGTATAGTCTATAAAGTCAAGAATCTATGAACTAACACAGATTTACATAATGGACCATATTGGTTCAGCAGGAGCCTTTACAATGTAATGAGTAAATAATAAATTTTGGACATGTACCAAAATACATATTTACCTGTTAAACAGTCAATGGCCCAAAGGAGCCAATTTGGTAAATAATATGGATACTAACAGCTGAGAAATATTATGCCATTAGACTTATTTCAAAGATTCTTACAAAGCAATATAATAACAACGGTTAAATAGCTTAAATACATGCTTTTCTGAGAGACTGGAATATAATTTGTAAGGAAAACATTCTGATATCATGGGCCAAATGAATGTTTGCTTCTAGATTTCTGTCTTGTCTTTTCTTAGATTAACTCACAAGAAACTTTATGTTGAATTAGGGGCTATCAATTAATCACAGGTTATATCTCCAAGCGATAAACTTCACTCATTGATAGCAACTTCAACCACAAATTAAACTCGATTAAAACAGATTACGTTCTCAAATGGACTTGGATCCACTTGTTTGTTACAGTCACTCACGGTTGTTTAGAATGCAATATAGAATATGCCAGGTTAAATGTATTATAAAGCATTTTGGGATTTTTTTTCTATACGACCCTTGTTGAAATACAGTCTGTCAGAAAAGGTCTTACGCCTCACACCCGGGGCGGGTGGCCTAGGCAGTTCTGCAGCTGGCCGCGGGGCTGCGCCCTCAATAGAGATCGGGCGAAGGTGCAGCCTGCCCGACCGCACTGATCGCTTACCGCCTCAAGAACAATGCTTGGTTTTTGTTTCCAAGCTTTGTGTTATGCTTGAGTCATGTGGCTGACGCCACTGAGTGGGGGCTTTGTATAATCCCTGCGCCCTGTCATTAGGTCACAAATTTGAAAAGATTTGACAGAAATTTTAGGAGGGCCTTCTTTGGTTGTTAGAATCATACCTCGGTCTTTTAACCGTCCCAATATGTGTAATGAACACCAATATCGAGCACAAGTGTGACGCTGCACCGTGCCTACCTGAGAGCGGAACACAGCGCCCGTGTGCACTATGGCTGTTTGTACCATCAGGAAGTCATATAGATGTGCTTGACTAAATTTGTATAGAAAAACCATCCTCAAAATATTTATATACTGTCTCAGAGGGTAAAGTATTTTGCACCTACCGTGTTGTGGAACCACAGTTGCGATCTACAATGCGCGATTCACTTTTTTGTACAGTCTATCTAAGGTCAGGCTCTAAATTTGAGTTCAATTCGCTATTGGGAGGTTATCACATACGCTATTTCAAGTGCGACCAGCCTCCTGCCTTCTGTTATTAGCTCTTGACCAGTTTTATTGGATAGCCATAATCGCTAACCATCCAGACGTGACAAGGTATAAGGAGATCTGCGAGCTCGGACCTTCACATAGTTCCTGGACTTTTTTATTGCGTGTGTACGCAGCCCTGGCCTAGGCCTGCTGATTGCGGGCGTCTATGATAGTTTTCAACTGGTGTTCCTGGGGGCGGGGCTGCAAATTGACTCGCCCACGCTTAAGATAATTTAGATCCTATTGATTTATTGAGCCATACCTTCGGCACTATTTTGCTTCTTGATGATTCATATAACAAAGCTGATGTCAGATTTTTGGGCCAGCCCCCGTGGAGGATTTAGGGTCACCCCTCGTTCCTACCGTTTTCCCCCGGCCCTCTCCGGTGCCTGCCTGTTCTTTTCGACTTAATATCAATAGGAATGCTATTTTTCTTTTAAGAGTAGTCTTTTTTGGACTGAGAGTCCCTATCCCAATGTTCTTTCAAATCCATTGCGGAGTTTCTGTATTTATCGAATATCAGTAATACAAAATTGTAGACGTCCTACACCGTATAGTACCAACACGACGTATTATACGGGCCCGTCTTCTTTCTATGCTGTCTGTGTCTTGGGAGGAGTTACCATCTTGTCCAGATTGTGACACCGCGTCTTTACCGCATGCCCGTCAACAACTCGGTCTTTCTACACGTGCATCCGTGGGCCGTTCTGCACCGGCGTGCATTTCCCGACCCCGTTATTCTGCACTTGCCGCTTGCCCCTCGGTATTCGTTGCGAATAATCGTTATTAAAAAATAAATTAATTGTCCAATTCGGTAATTGCCGCTGTTCGCACAGTCTTTTTACACATGGGCACCACGGGGCCGTCCTATTTCTAGCGACCGTCCTCAGGGGCCTCGTATTAATAGCCACAATAGAATTACAAGCCGTTCTCGCTGGCCGTCGGGCTTCTGACTTCGCTACCATGGTTTCACCACTGCATTCTCCCCGCCTTTCTCACTGCCCATCAAGACCACTGTGGATTGGGCCCGCCAACTGGTTCGACAGATTTAGTATTGCGACTCGCGAATAATTCATGCAGCAACTGCTGTGGGTCGCTTTACAGAGCTCTCTCGTCAAGCCAGTCTACCATCCGCTTGATTCTTCTGGGTTGCTCTATTGTGCGGGTTCGTGTGGGGTCATTGCGATTTACAGTTTGGTGTCTTCTTTCTATCCATTTTCCCGATAAGATCAATCCAGTCGACACCTTTACCCCGACCACTGCGGCTTCCTGCAGGCTAACAGCACTGGCACTACGGACGCCGGTTCCTTTTTTTTGTTCCGCCCTCATGTGTACTGGATGCTATGCGCAGAGAAGGGCATTTCCCCGCGGGCGCGTTGCAACATGGTCAGCCGCAACATTCAACTTTGAATGCTGTTATGCATACTGCAGTGCTGATCAGATGTTCTGGGTATTCACCTGTATTTTCCTCGGGTTAACCTTACACGGCGGCGAAACGAGAGGCTGAGACTACGGTTATACTCTCACTCCTCTGCTTTGGTCATCACCTGGCAATTTTGGCAGCATCGGAGCGCGGGGCACCACGACACCCGCACACTCTAGAGGTAAAGATGACCTACAACTATGGCTGGCGCTACCAATCACACATCCTAATAGGACTAACAACAACGAGTTCATCCTGCTAGATAAGGCAAATAGGGTCTAGAGGTTTTTTGTTCCAACCGCCAGTGTTCACTGTTAGTCTTAATCAGGGGTGCCTGCCTCCACCGTTGCTTCCTCTCCCCTTCCTGGAGTTACCCGTGGCCGGTGGTCTGCCATCTTGGTTGCAGTGCACCGAATGGCGGTTGACCCAACTGGAGTGTTTCTTGCGTAACTGATGGGGAGCAGCCTCCCGACGAAGGTCAGGTGCGGCCATTATAACGGTGATGGGGACAGGCGACGCGCATCGCATCTGGCTGCAGCCGTCCAGCAGTCAAGCTTTCTTTCCACACGAGCACGAGGGGCTGAAAAGGAGGTCCATTGCTCTCATAGAACGCTGGTTTTACGCCAATTTGCTGTGCACTATCTATGAGGATAGGAGAGTTAACGTACCAATGCTTGGCTCGATTCACAAGAGTATATGATCTTTTAGTAGTATCATAATGAGGATATAGAGCTACGCTAGACTTACGAGATGTAGCACAGTTTTTTGTTACCACGAGGGGGCTGTGCAGGTCGGTCAAACGGAAACGGAAAATTCAAAAGATCTCACACTCACACAGCGACACGCACGACACTTTACTCAGCGACCAGCTTCACACTAGAGAGACAGATTGCGTAGCCACCTGACTCTGACAGTTTCTTCCCTTGTCTCTGCTCACACTTGTGGGGGAGCTGAACAGCACGACATGACCTCTTGTGCTCAACAAGCCAGCGCCGCCTTTGACACCCTCCCTCCGACTAAGGACAGGCGTACCAGCGCTGTGGTCACTACACTCACAACCTCTCAACGTCGCAGCCGTGTGGCTCGCGGCGTCTCTCGTGGCTCCACGTCACTCAAAGGCGTTTCCCCGCTTCTGTATTTTCGAGCACACTGCTCAACGAGAACGCACAAAGCTTCATAGTTCTGGCAGTAGTGCAGCACTCTGGGTGATTTGTCGTTCTCAGGGCAATATGGCTCGTTCTGGTCGGCGCTGCATGCTAGCTCTGTCTTATAGCTGGCCAGATATCGCTAACGCAGCATCCGTGCATTGTCCTACTTCTTGCTCACGCTCTGTGGCAGGCCTCCTGCTTTCCACTGGGCTTATTCAAACAGCAACGAGCGACCTCACTGATTGGTGACTCACAGGCTCGGGGGGCCACCGATCTGTCTCCAGGTTCCGAGCTCATATTACCCACACAAACATTCATAGACACTCATAGGACCTTTCAACATGGATTTAGATTCTCTGCGTGGCTTACTTGGCGTAGGAGTCCGGGGGAGCTCGTACTGGTCCGCTCCGCCGCGCTGTCGGGCCACGCGCCCTCTACCGCCTTAATCCACACACAACTTACCACCCTACAGAGTTCACCTCGCGTGTTCGTCCATACTTTTTCGCGCGGGCATATTCTCTTCCGGTACGCGCGCAGGGCGCCACAGCCTTCCACGCTATACACACTCGCACACACACCGCCGTGGTCGAGGTTGGCGGATCCGGTTCCATCTACTATTTTTTTCCGATATTCCACCGCACGGCGCGCATGCCCTTTCCGCTTGGCACGCCGTCTTGGCGCGTATATAGTGCGGTACTGACTGGCTGACGATCTCTCCCGTCTGCCTGCACCTGCTGCTGGTGTCTGCTCCTGCAACTGCGCAGTCGCCGCGACACACCTCTGACCCCGCCTGGGCCGTTTGGGTCCCGCACTGCCTTCTTTTGGCCTAGGCCACCACCCCTGGCTCCCCACCGCAGTCGCGTGACATTGTCCTCTCCTTTTTTCCTTCTGTGTCTCTCGTGCTGGACTTGGAGGCCTGTATCTCGTGGTCTTTATTCAACTCTGGGTTGCCCTCATTCCTAATCCAGCCGCTTCTGTTCTATGATGCTTCACAACCTGTGCTCTTGATTCTCCCAGTATGCCCATAATGTACATACCCACTGAGCGGCACAGTTTTGGCCGCCACGGCGCAGATCCATCAGCCGTTTCCCTTTCTCTACAAGCACAGCTCTTTCCTGACCGATCGGTGCTATCACCATCAGTAAGGCTGCGCACCACTGGACTGTTTAGTTAATGCTTTTCTAACAAGTTTTTGCGTCTCTCTGGGGGCGCTACTCGTCATGCCTGGGCCCCGGGGTGCCGGTTGTCTGGTGCTCCAGTCTGATTATCCTCTTCTTTTTTCTTTTTTTTTTCTTCTTCAGATCACCTCCCACTGCCACCACGCCACCTCCCAGACTTCGCCTGACCCAGCCGGCTCGTCTCGTCCGCCGTTGGAAGGACGCACATGTTCTGAACGGTGATGCCTGTGGTCGCTTTTTTTCCGTACTCAGCAGCCTACGTCGTTGACGTTTCTGTCGGCTTTTTTTCCCCTTTCCACTTTTCTTGTAAGTATATTCAGTGGTTCCCTTCTTTATGTGTCCTAGCTTGCCAAGTCCATAATCTCTGATGAGTTGACCGTTCATTATGTTGGTTACTTCTTTTTCGTTTTACTGCACAGCTCTTCATGATATCTTGTTCTTTGCGACGAGGAGGTTGCACTTTGCTTCATATGTAATGTTTTTCATCCTTTTATTTATTCTTTCTGGTCCTTTCTATTCTCTCAATTAGTGGTTTGTAATTCCCTTGCATTTCTGCCATCTTTGGAATCCTTTCTGTAATAATCGAGTATGGGGTCTGTTGAGTGGTACTGACATAAGTACAGTCTCGGATGATGAACCAGCTACATGGTTCATTTCAGAAAACTTTCTCCTGCAGGATTTCTCAAAAAAACATCGAAAGAAGGTACAGCTGTGAGATTTTCTAACGATAGCTACGTACTTCGACGCGCAAGGTTTTAAGAAGATCTGCCAGTGCCTTCCAAGAATCTGAGAGGGACAGAAGTGTGATGTCAATTGATTTAAAGAAGGTCTGAAAGAGAAACAGCTCCAATGACAGGAAAACTACAGTAACCCAAAGTCTCTTTTTAATTTTTTCAAAAAGAAAAAACAACAAACTTTCTGCTGGTGACATCTGACTCAGATGATGAAAATGAACATCGCATTCGGTCTCTATTCTTTACCTGTTGGATTGTGGTTTCAAGCCAGAACTCCATCATTTAACGTAATGGATCAAGTCCACCCATGCACCATCTGGAATGGTGTTTGAAGCTATTAAGGGACAATAATAAATCGTTAGCTATATCTTGGCATAGAAATATTCTGCGATGTCGAGACTACAAAATGTCAGATGAGACAACGACCTGCTCGTTAAGACTGTTCAGGTGACATTGTAAAACAAGAAGCAGGCGAGCAGCTATTAATCTCCTGTATGAACTTGTACAAACAAGTATTTGTTTTGTCCTGAACGATTGGTGAATAGACTCTGATATTGAAAATACGTTGGCTCTTGTAGGTTCAACGTTTAGCACATTGTTTTATTGTTTGAATGCACGTTATTAATTGTACACTATATAATGCTATCATGTGTAAGTTTAACTTTTTCATTATAATAATTGCGTTATAGGTACTTGTATTTGGTTGTAATAAAAAATTAATATAAACTGAGTCATCTTGTATGGCCTTTTGCATTCTGTTGTTTCACTATTCGGCAATGAACTCTATACTGATATAAATTTTGAAAATATAAGAAAAACAATCAAAAAGTATTAAAATAAATTGTATTCCCTATTATTTTTAACAGTGTATTTAATTGTGCGATTATCTCATTTAATTTTATATAATCCATGGATTAATTCATAACTTTATTTTTATTAATTCACTTGACAAGAATAAGCAGAAGGGATGGCATTGGGGCAGTTAATGTTGAAAGATTTCTGGCTTTTGTTAGTTCATTGTTACAACCTAAGACATCATTTTAATATGGAAGGAAGGAGGGAGAGTTGTATTTAATAATGATATAAGAATTACACTAAGTCCTTTGCTCTTATGCCTCACTGAGCTTGGAACAGCTACTTTTTTTGCCATTGAAATACAATGACTAACTAATTTGATCTGTGTTTCATTTAGTTTGGCTTGAGCCAATCCATCTTCCATCGTCATATAGTAACTAAAGGTTCAAAGCATTCCGATGTTCATGCTCGGTTTCCTGTCTTATATAATTTGTGATCAATTGATATGTCTGGAAGCTACAGTCGTAGCTAAATACAGCATCCTGCGAAAAAGAAGTGTCAAACAGCTAGTAGAAGCTCATGCCTTCCTATCGACGGCACATCAGGCTCTGAGTTTCTAAAAGAGGATGTGTAACGTATGAGCTTACAGAAGAGATGTACCTCGGTTTGTTTTTTTTTTTGTCCCTTTTAGGCTTTGAAGATGGTCTATTGCTTAAGAGAGATCTCACAGCACATGTTTCGGTCAATATCTGACTCTGGCTTCTTTGTCAATTAGTTTCCTGTTGCTAAAAGAAAATGAAAAAACCAGCACTGGCAGCATCCCTGCCTTTTCAGATTCTGAGAGCCTCTTACGGAATCATGGCAATACCAAGCCTAGCTACTCCTCTTTACTTGAGCACATTACAATACAGGAATAGTCCTCCGCCTTCTTCTACTCTTTGGAGTATGTTTTTTTTTTTTTTACCGTCTGTCAATTGATTTATAGATTTTCATAGACAATCCTTACAACTTTCTTGAGCCAAGGAATCTAGGGACTGTTCTATCATATGGCCAGTGCAAGGTCCCCCTTCAATATCTCTCTCCTTTCCTCGTGTGCGTTCTCAAAAGGAAATAGACCACACGTTCTGAGCTCGCCACTGCACCTCCTCCTGCTCGTGCCTTTTCAGTCTTTACGCTCCTAATTAGCGAGTTGTTGTTGTGAGTGGCTGAAAGGTTCGACCTGACGGTGTTCCCCAAGGAGTACTGTATATGTTAACACATATTTCACCACCAAAAGTTTCTCGCCCGCTTATGGCCCTGCTTGCAGTGGATATGGTGTGGGCTGATGAGCGTGAGGGGCAGAAAGAATCTATTTTCACGTTTCTAGGTGTCCCTACTCAAGGCGTGGCCATAGGACTTTCCAAAAGTTGAGCTAATAATGCGGGCTTTCCCGCTTTTTTCCCGTTTTAGTCACAAATAAGTCCCCTTCTTTTAAATAGCGGATTCTAGGCAGCCATCTCGGAAGGAGGAAGCAACCATGTAGCACCATGAAACAACCACATCACTGACGAGGCATCAGTTGTGCTGCGTCTGGGTTGGACTAGAACCGACTACACATGGTTTAATACAAATCCCTGGATTATGTGACTGCAGTGCGGGGCCAGCCTGGGCCACTCCCTATTTCCCCGCTCCAATTTCTCATTGGAGTGTCGGCTACTGCTAACCTCTGTTCCCCTGGCACTTCTGCCTACAAGGGCTCCTGCTCCATCCTCTTTTCTATCAGCTGTGAATGGTTTATATGATGATGTATTTTTAAGTGGACCTGAGGAACCCAGAGAAAAACAGCAGCAAAGAGAGACAATTGAGGGATAGGCAAGAAGGAAAATAAGGAAAAGAGGTCCTGGTTATGAGTAACAGGAACTGCACAAGAATTTGTGCAGGGGAGTCAGGTGAGCTTATAAAGTTTGTATATAGAATGGGACCTTACGGGCAAAGGAGAGCGGAGGGGGAGGAACGATCCAAGTGAAGTATAAAGGCAGATGGCAAGGTAACAAGCAGGGCAGCATAGAACCGTGAAGGGGAAGCAAAAATTTACTTTCTGTTAAAAAAAAATCAACAAATAAAAACAACGAGGAAATTCCCCCCACTCACACGCCAGGATGTCTGTAGTTACATGTTAAGGTTCTGCAAGTGCATTTCTCCAACCTCACCGGCATACAGTCATTTACATCATCAAGTGAAATACCAATTAAGCCACATTAAAACTCAAGCCGCTAGTTTCAGACAACCCCCACTGCCAAACCTATCTCTCAACTGCCCAAAAGCATCCATCTCACGCAGCTCTCATCAGCTCCAAAACAAGCAT
>NC_133771.1:90640046-90766284 GCF_003597395.2 Chelonoidis abingdonii
AAATAATATAAAGTGAGCACTGTACACTTTGTATTCTGTTTTGTAATAGAAATCAATAATTTGAAAATGTAGAAAAACATCCAAAAATATTTAATATATTTCAATTAGTATTCTATTGTTTAACAGTGCGATTAATTGCGATTCATTTTTTTAATCATAGTAAAAAATTTTGAGTTAATTGCTTGAGTTAACTACGATTCATTGACAGCCCTAGTAAATAAGCATATCAACATGACGTGAAGACAGAATCTCAGCCTTAGCTTAGAATTTCCTGGATTTTTATCAGTTTGTAGCACACTCCTAGTGCTATTTAAACTGGGTCTGCCAAATGATTTAAAATTAATTATAATTAATCATGAGATTAAAAAAAAGTGATTAATCACAGTTTTAGTCACACCATTAAACAATAGAATGCCATTTATTTAAATATTTTTGGATATTTTCTACATTTTCAAATTATTGATTTCTATTACAATACAGAATACAAAGTGTAGAGTACTCACTGTATATTATTATATTTTTAGTGCTGTCGATTAATATCAGTTAACTCACATGATTAATTTTAAAAAATTAATTGCAATTAATCACAGTTTTAAGCACACTGTTAAACAATAGAATACCAATTGAAATTTATATTGTAAAATATTTTGGATGTTTTTCTACATTTTCATATATATTGTATTCTGTGTTGTAATTGAAATCAAAGTGTACATTATTTTTATTACAAATATTGCACTGTAAAAACAATAAACAAAATAAATTATATTTTTCTATTCACCTCATAGAAGTACTGTAGCGTAATCTCTTTGTCATGAAAGTGCAACTTACAAATGTAGATTTTTTTTGTTACATAACTTCTCTCAAAAAAAAAAATATATAAAACTTCATAGACTACAAGTCCACTCAGTCCTACTTCTTGCTCAACCAGTCGCTAAGACAAACAAGGTTGTTTACATTTATGGGAGATAAAGCTTCCCGCTTCTTATTTACAGTGTCACCAGAAAGTGAGAACTGCATTTGCATGGCACTTTTGTAGCTGGCATTGCAAGGTATTTAGGTGCCAGATATGCTAAACATTTGTATGTCCCTTCCTGCTTTGGCCACCATTCCAGAGAACATGCTTCCATGCTGATGATGTGCATTAAAAAAATTACGAATAAATTAAATTTATTCTCTCTCCTTGGGAGAGAACTGTATGTCCCCTGCTCTGTTTTACCCGCATTCTGCCATATATTTCATGTTATACCAGTCTCGGATGATGACCCAGCACATGTTCATTTCAAGAAAACTTTCCCTGCAGATTTCAAAAAAACACAAAGAAGGTACCAGTGTGAGATTTCTAAAGATAGCTACAGTACTCGACCCAAGGTTTAAGAATCTGAAGTGCCTTCCAAAATCTGAGAGGGACAAAGTGTGGAGTATGATTTAAGAAGTCTGAAAAGAGAAACACTCCAATGCAGAAACTACAAAACCCAAACCACCAAAAAAGAAAACCAACTTTCTGCTGGTGACATCTGACTCAGATGATGAAAATGAACATGCATCGGTCTGCACTGCTTTGGATTGTTATCAAGCAGAACCCATCATTAGCATGGATACATGTCCCCTGGAATGGTGGTTGAAGTATTAAGGGACATATAAATCGTTAGCATATCTGGCATATAAATATCTTGCGATGTCGGATACAACAATGTCATGAGAACACCTGCTCTCACTTTCAGGTGACATTGTAAACAAGAAGCAGGCAGCATTATCTCCTGTATATGTAAACAAATTTGTTTGTCTGAACGATTGGCTGAAGTAGGACTGAATGGACTTGTAGGTTCTAAAGTTTTACATTGTTTTATTTTTGAATGCAGTTATTTTTGTACATAATGCTACATTTGTAAGTTTAACTTTCATTATAAATAGATTGCCTTATAGTACTTGTATTTGGTTGTAATAAAAAATAAATATAAAATGAGCACTGTAGGCTTTGCATTCTGTGTTCTAACTGAACTCGATATATTTGAAAATATAGAAAACATCAAAAAGTATTTAAATAAATTGTATTCTATTATTTTTAACAGTGTGATTAATTGTGCGATTAATCTCATTTAATTTTATAATCACATGATTAATCATAATTATTTTTTTTAATCACTTGACAAGACTAAGAGCAAGGGATGGCATGGCAGCTTAATGTTGAAATTTCTGGCTTTTGTTAGTTCATGTTACAACCTTAACATTATTTAATCATGGAAGGGAGGAGGGAGAGTTGTATTTAATAATGATAATAAGAATTTACACTAAGTCCTTTCTCTTATGCCCACTGATTGCTGAACAAGCTACTTTTTGGCCATTGAAATTCCAATGACACCTAATTTGATCTGTGTTTGCATATGTTTGGCTTTGAATTCCAATGTCCTATCCAGTCATATATACCAAAGGTCTCAAAGCAATTGTTCCAGCATTCCTGTTCTCTGTACTTATATAAATTTGTGATCAATGGTATGTCTGGAAGCACTGGAGCTAATACACATCCTGGAAAAAGAAGTGGTCAGAACAGCTGTAAAGCTCATGCTTCCTATCCAGCCATCAGGCTCTGGCATTTCTAAAGAGGATGTGTAAGTATGCAGCTCAGAAAGATGTACCTTGGTTGTTTTTTTTCCCTTTTAGCTTTGAAGATGGTCTATTTGCTTAAGAGAGACTCACAGCACATTTCGGTCATTCTGACCTGCTTCTGTAATAGTTCCTTTGCTAAAAGATCAAATGAAAAAACCATGCACTGGGCACAGCCATCCCTCCCTTTTCAGATTCTGAGAGCCTCTACGGAATCATGGGCCATACCAGCCCCTGCTACACCCTTTTACTTGAAACAGCATTACATACCATAGTCCCTCCCTGTCCTTCTTCTACCTCTTTGGAGTAGTACCTCTGTCAATTATAGATTTCATGACATCCTTACATTTCTTGAGCACAAGGACTGGGACTGTGTCTAGGCCCAGTGCAAGGTCCCTTCAATCTCCTCTCCTTTCCCTCCTCCAAAAAGATAGACACAACTTGGCCCTGCACCTCCTCCTCTCTTTTCTAGTTTTAGTCCTATTCAGTGTTGTTTGTGAGCTGAAGTGATGTGTTCCCAATATTTTAACAATATTCTCCCCCAAAAGTTCTCCCCCTTAGCCTCTGCTGCAGTGGATGGTGTGGCAGAGACGTGAGGGGCAGAAGAATCTATTCACTTTTTTTTCCCTTTTAGTACAATAATCACTTCTTATAACGGCAGCCATGGAAGGAGGTAGCACCATGTAGCAAACAAACACATATGAAGAGGCAATTTGTGCTGCGTCTGGGTGGAACAGCATGGTTTATCCCTGACCAGGGCACCTCCCTATTTCCCTCTCCAATTTCTCATGTGTCCCCTACTGCAACCTCTTTCCCCTGCACTTCTTCCTCAGGCTCCTGCCCCACCTCTCTTCTACATGCTGTGAATGTTTATATTGATATGTATTTTAAGTGGACTGAGGAACAAGAGAAAAACAGCAGCAAAGAGAGACAATGAGGGAAACAAAGGAGGAAAATAAGGAAAAGAGGTCCTGGGTTAATGAGTAACAGGAACTGCAAAGATTGTGCAGGGGGAGTAGGGAGCTAAAAGTGTTGTATAGAAAGGGACTTAGGGGCAAAGGAGAGGAGGGAAGAACCCAGTGAGTAAAAAGGCAGATGGCAGGTAACAAGCAGGAGCATAGAACCTGAGGGGAAGCAAATTTACTTTCTGTTAAAAAAAAACAACAGGAAATTCCCATACACCAGGATGTCTGTATTTACAGTTAAGGTTGCTCAAGTGCATTTTCTATCACCACAGTCATTACACATCAAGGAAATTACCAATTAAGCCAGCATTAACCAACCGCAGTTCACCCTCCCACTGCCTAAACCTCAAACTGCCCAAAAGCACTCCCACCCTCCTCAGCTCCAAAACAAATGCCCTTTTAGTTCCAACGTATTACCTCCCACAAGCCACAGATTCAGTTCTTCAGAATCAAATGCACAACCTTAACTTTTTTACCTCATACATCCTTTTCTGCAGAGCCAACAGATTACTTAGAGTTTAACAGTAAAGACATGTCTACTGATTATTAGCTCTCTTAATTCTGAGGAGGTCAGACTTATGGGAGTGTTCCTCAGTGTGATTCTGAGGAATCTGAGCAACTGGATTTGTATGCTGTGGTTGACTAGAGGTTGGAATTGAAAGGAAGTTTGTTGTAGAGCAGTGAAGTCTTTGAGTGTGTTTGGATATTATGATGTCTGGGTTTGCATGTATTTGCATTTCTCCAGTATGGTTGGATGCTTGTCCAGTTTTGCACCACATTCCAGAAATAATTGTTATTGGTACAATAACTTTGGTGTTAGCTAATTCCATTCATGCCCTAAGATGTATATCATCTGGATCATTGCTGGTTTACGTATCTTGAAATTTTCCAAGTATTCCTTTTTCAGCTCTTTCTCAATTATTATTTTTTAAGGCTCGTGATTCCATCCTAATTGTTTAAACCTTTTCTATATTATTTCTTGTTAAAGTCAAAATTAATTTCAGTGAACGCGTCATATAACCCTAAATTATTTCCTTACCCCACTTAATCCAGAATGCCATTTAACAATGGTTTTTCTGGCTTCATCTTTCCTGTATGTTATCTAATTATCATGCCAAAGTGCTACACATTTGTATGAGATGAGATGGCATTGAGAAAATATGATAAGTGAGAGTAGATAAAAGTAAAGTGTTAAAAGAAATATATTTGGAATTAATAAGGGGACAGTTTAAGCACAGTGTGACTGGGGAGAGACAGACATATCATGTGGGATTTGCAGTATGAGATAATTAATGTTTGGCTCCTAAATGGTCAACACGTTTTTCTGGTTCAACAAGCACTAGATTTACGTAGAGGTTGTTCAGAAGTTCATATGACTAAGCACACACACCAGCTTGTTTACATTGGCCCATTTCTTTGTCTGTGGGTGAAATACTCAGGGAAACATTAATAAATTAGAATTCCTCTCTCTCTTTTATTTTTCCCCTGAAAGCTGGGCAGATTTACCTCTTAAAAGAAAATAGATAACCACTGAATTCAGCCTTGCTTAGGTCATTGTTTTTATACCCTACTTACCATAACACTTAAGGCGGAAAGGAAATATTTTTATATTTACTGCCTGCCTCTGTAGACGTAAACAAACACCCCCTTTCCGCCCACCTTGGAGTGAAAGATCAAAACCACAGTATGGCACTGGGAAGATGCATATGCATAAACTGATCTGCTCTTATTGGCCTCAGTGAAGCTATTCACGTGGATAAAATTAAGCATGTACATAAACCTTAATCTCAGCCTGGTATTTTGAAAGGGCTCTAAGGGAGATAGGAGCCCAACTCCTTCCTGAGTGAGTTACAAGTGGCCCAAATCAAAGCTTCATATCTGAATCCCCCCACAACTCTGGTATAATGTCCAGTAGCTCTAGAGAAGGAAGAACACTTGGTGAAAAGGGAAAGTGTTGCCATAAAAAGCTTGATTTGCATAGGCTATCTACTGCCAATTCCTGCGTTGGAGGAGAGTCACCGCAACAGTACATGAACTTGGATTTTGTGAGGGTAGTAGGCTTCCAAAGAAGTTTAAACATGGATGGGGAGGGAGCCCTTATCTTTAGGGGGGTAAAAAGTGCATTATTTCTAAACAGCTACGACTGTGCTCAAGGGTCCTCAGTGCTCTTGGCTCCACACTGGTGGGGGTCCTTGAGATGACAGATAACACAGAGTGATGACTCTATAGTGAGAAATGATGCAGAGGACAGCTGCAGAGCTGTGTGGTTCCTGGTAAGACCTGGAATATCCAACATCTAAGCTGAGTTAAGAGATAGTACCTCCAAGTGGGACCAAACAAATGGGAATGGAGATGGACCTGCAAAAATACACTTGGACTACTACTACTCACTCATCTAACTCATGTGTGGGGTTTGGCAGATGGGTGAGATGGTGTAATCAAGGGTTTATTACCCTTGGGAAATTCTCATCAGTGTGGGAGAAGGGACAGGAGAACAAGTTAAATGGACTACTCTCAAGTTACTGGTACAGGGTAAGTATTTTACTCTTTATTTCCATGTATATTCTGTTGCTGTGTTTTCCCCAGGTTGTCACCATATTTCCTCCGCTAATAAAGATTTCCCTGTTTGTACACAATCTTGGAGGGCTTCTGAATGGGACATTCTGCTTGATAAGGGCACCCAGGGAGGGTACACTTAGTTTTCCCAGGTTTCTGGGTGGGGGTGGGGGGTCCAGCCAATTGAATCATTTTTCAAGAGAGATCCCACATGTTTTGAACCTTTTTGTTGTTGTTAACCATCTGGCAGAGGGTTACACTGAGATCAATTCATCAAGATTCACAGTATGCCACTTGGTCCCATACATCTCTTGTCTGCTTCATTGGTCCTCTCACGTGAGTCTTATTTTTCTCCCATTAATTATCTAGTTTCTTTTCTTGCTTTCTCGTTGAAATGGTTAATCAGTGCCACACAATTAATTTCCATGGTAGTTTTCTGATTACTGGATTTGAAAAGCAATTCAGTCTACCAGACGTACTGCAGTCAGATGCCCTTTCATTCACATGTGTCAATACTGGCTTAGCCCATTTCTAGATCTTTCTTCCTCCCATCCCCTAAAATAAGGCTGTGAAAGAGAAAGACTCCTGAAAAGCAAGACATTGACAAAAGTCCTCTTAAGTTAAATCTGTCTCTCTCTCTCTCTCAAACTCACACACACACACACTTGACCCAACAAGATCTCCCCTTTAGGTTTGTCTCATTCCCATCTGCCTTCTTTATCACTTTATCCTTCAATCACCTCATTCTCCATAAAAGTGTCTAACTATCTCCGAAGTTTATCATTCTATCTACTTGGATGACATTTACTGGGGGAACTTATTCCATATGTTTATTCCTTCAAATAAAATAGTTCTCACCAATTTCCTTGTTTACTCTTCCTTAGATTGTGAGATCCCTTCTGTCCTTGGAGTCTATGAATCTATGAATCCCCTTGTTCATTCCCTTTCTTCTGGAGGCATAGGGAGAACAGGATTGCCTGCATCATCCTCCACATGCTTACTTGCTGCTCTACATTAAGACAGTGACTATAATCAAATCTCAGGCTTCAGGGCTTCAGCTGGTCACCTTTAGGAGTCAGTAAGGAATTGGCCAGATGTATTCTGAGGTTTTGCTTTTCTCCTTTCTCTGAAGCATCAGGGATTGGTCACAGGTGGAGATAGGACACTGGGCAGGGTGGACCAGTGCTTTGAGGAAACACAGAAAATCCTCTTTCTTGGGTGCTTATCTGGAGTGTCTTGCTCTCATACTGATAATCAAACTGATCACCAGATTCAGGCTGGGTAGGAATTTTCCTCCATGTCAGATTAGCAGAGACCTGTAGAGGTTTCATTTTCCTTTGCAGCATGGAGCATTGATCACCTGCCAGGAGCATCTAGGCATACCACACCATATCAAGTCCCTGCCACTGCAGGGGCTTTGGCCCTTGGTACCTTGGCACCTCGTTCTTTCCTGTTCTCTGCCTGTGACATACATCAGTTTAGTCTTCTGTGGGCTGAAATGTTTTAGTCTAATCCATGTTATTGTATTCAGTTTAGGGTTATTGGGTGAAATGTAATGATCTGTGATATACATATCTAATGATCCCTTTTGGCCTTTAAATCTATGAAGCTCTCCAGAGCAGGGGCCATGTTTCTTAAGTTTCTAGAAAGAGCCTAGCACATAGTAGGTGCTACTGCAAATATATAGAGAATAATAATTACAACAATTGTTGTTTTCTGAGTTTTAGCTTGTTTCCTCTGAGTATTGAAACCCTTTGCCACTAGAAAAACTTTGCTCCATTCTTCGCTATCAGTTCTCTTCATTGTGAGAATCTAGTGTGCTTAGCCATCCTCCTAAGAAATAGTCTGAAACCTGTACCCTTTCTGGTTGCCCTTTTTTTGTATTCCGTCCTGCAGAAAGGTGACCAAAATTCAACCCCATGGCCATGGTCCAGCCAAGCACTTAAG
The DNA here is from genome assembly GCF_003597395.2 of Chelonoidis abingdonii. Taxonomy (NCBI): domain Eukaryota; kingdom Metazoa; phylum Chordata; order Testudines; family Testudinidae; genus Chelonoidis; species Chelonoidis abingdonii. Next base: position 90,648,116 of record NC_133771.1, read on the forward strand.
TACGTGCATAACATTGTTGGCATGAGTACTCCCATTGACAAATCAAACTCCAAGGTGCACGTTAAGATTTAAGTTTGGTCACACACATTGTTGAAAGTATGCAGTATGTGCTGAAGTGCTTTGCTGGATTGGGACCTATGGTTCCAAGCCCTTTTAATCAGGACTTTGTCAAATCATATTATCTCTCTTCATTTTATTCCAGTGTTGAGTCCTCCCTATAGTATCTTTGCCATTATTACTACCGTCAGATGCTGGGCTGGTGGTTTATTTTGAGAGTGTTTCCAAAATAATCCCTGAATCCTTTTCTTGGTTATTGTGCTGCCTGACATTTCTGTTTAATATGCACCCTGCAGGTTTGTTATTTTGCATCTGTCTACGTTTACATTTATTTTCTATTTACTCCGTAGTCACTTAAATTATTTAAATCTCAGTTTTACAAGTTTTTTCATTCCTTTCTCCCCGTCTATATTTCCTCTATCATTTCAAAAGGTTCCATTTTCTCTATTTCTTTTGCTACTGCTAGTATTTATAAGGAATCGTATCATAGCAGTTGAAAATGTTTGCAATTCAACATATTTTTTTTCATTTAATTATCCTTTTAATTTGATTCTGCTTCTTTTTATAAACTTCCTTTTCCTCTTTCTCCTCCTCCTCCTGAAATCCTATCTAGACATCTTATCTGCAATAGGTGAAATTGTGGTATCTCTGGAAGGAAAGACCTAGGAGTCCAGGGCACTGCATTGCTATGAGCATCCCAGCTTGACCCTCTCTTTGTGGGAAGCCTGTCTTTCCTAATAAGAAGGACTCCGAATTTCCAACCTTCTAGGCTATTCAACCCAGTAACTCAGTCATTCTGTTACTACCACATCTGAAGGACTCATAACCTGAGGGACATCCTGCAACTTGGATTTACTTGTCCTATGTTGTGGAGGGGATCCTGCTGCTACTAGATCCCCACACCTTTCCAGACTTGACCATTTCAGGAGGCCTGAAGGCAGACTCCTGCAAGCCAGGCCAGGACACTTCCTTTGCTTGCTAGATCATGAGTGGATTATGGGATTAGTGAGAAATTCCATGAAGCATAAACAAGTTTGAGCTTCTTAGTCTGGAAAGCTCTAAACAGTTTACAGATATCTCCAGGCATCTGTGTCCAGGTTCTGTCAAACAACAGTACTGCAGTATGCTCTCTTTTCAGGCTAAGAGATACCATACCAGAAAGGATGAACAATGTGACAAGAAAAATCTGTGAGTTTTGTCAAAGCAGGAAAAACACATAGTTTAGCACATTCCAGGGATGGATATTGTGGTAGTGAATGCCCTGTTTAGAGGGCAAAGAAATGTAAGAAGAGACCTCTGCAAATTGCAAGATGTTCCTTTGGGAAACTATGGAGACAGGTCATATGAGTCACTAAACTCAGAGTATTTTTGCCAGATTCCAGTAAAACACTGCAATGAAAAGGGATGCCATCTTAATACACAATGCATGACACAATCAGATCAGAATTTCTCTTGTGTAGGAGGTTTAAAACAGTGTGATTGTGACCCTGCACTTTTCTGTGTCACCACAAACAAACAAAACCCATCACTCTTAAACATTCTAGAAGCTTCATTCCACCACTGAAGGATTGCAGGATCAGGCCCAAAGTTTGTTCTTTTTAAAATATCACCTATATATTAAGATAACAGATGCTTAAAACTTTAAATACAAAAAAAAAAAAAATAACCAAAATACTATTCACCATCAAATTTCCCATTCCTTACTAAAGTTTAAGTCCATGCTTAAAAATCCAGTTTCTCTGAAGGAAATCTAAAAGATCTAAAAGATTCTGGTTTAAATTTCAGTATTTTCTATTAACATATCATAATCCATATTTAGCCTTAAAACTAATTTAAAAAAATGGAGATTTTCAAAAGTGCCTAAATGATTAAGGAGCACAAGAACCATTAAAAGTAATGAGCTTTGTGTTCTTAAGTCCCTTTGGAACTTTTTTAAATCTTTGCTCCAAAAATTGTATGAAAAGTGGAGTTTCTAATTTTTTCTAACCTTTGAAAACACAGCTGATTGAATTTTTCATGACAAATAAATTGGCCAATGAATTTAGCTGCTTTTTCTCTTTGGGTATTAGTTAGCCATAAATTCCAGCATATAGAATGGTTGTGAACGGTGTGTGACCAGGGAGCTTTGTGACCAGGGCTGCTAACAGGGAGTTTTGCAAGGGATTTCTCCAGGTGAATACAGCACCCATGGGGTAAGGGCTGTCTGTAGTGTGTGTTTGTGTTTGGGAGTTAGTTACTGTGTGCTGAGCTTGTGTTTGTCTGTCTGTTTGGTTGTTTGTTTGAAGGACAGTGTGCTGTAGCTGGCAGTTGGAATCTGTGAGCTTCAAAGTAAGGTTTGAAAGCTAGAAGCCTCTGTTAATTGGTGGGGATATCAAGATGGCCAGGGCTTTATAAAGCAGTGTGCAAGTGACCAGGGAACTTTGTGACCAGGGGCTGCTAACAGGGAGTTTCTCAAAGCAGTTTGAAAGGGGTGTGGGAAGGGGTCAAGGTTCACTTGCTGTTCTTTAAAACCTGTAAATGGATCTACATTCAAAACTTCACAATTTAAACAAGACCCTTTCATTAACTAGGTAGCTGCAGGAGACAATGCAGGCAGAAGCCCAGCAGCAGAGTCTGGGCTATCCAGTTTATTGTGCTGAGTGCAGCATGTATGATTACCGGCCCTGTGGGTGGATGGCATATGTGTGCATTTGGTGCAAGGAGCTCCTGGCCCTCAGAGACCGTGCGTACGGGCTTTGGAGGCCAGGGTGGTGACTGGAGGAGCTAAGGGAGGCAGAGAGGTATGTTGATGAGGCTTTCTGGGACACTATAGAATTGTCCCACCTCCCGTCAGACAGCCCCTGCGATATTGAGGAGGATGAAAGGCCCAGGGAAGCACAGCAGTCAACGAGAGCAGAAGGAAACTTTCCCATAGTTGGGACCCCCCTTCCAGATGGTGTAAGGGTATCGTCTCGCACTGAGGTTACCTCTCCAGGGGAGGGAACTCCAGTCACTAGGAAAAGGCAGGTATTAGTAATGGTTGATTCGATCATTAGAAACATAGATAGCTGAGTTTCTGATGGCCAGGAGAACCATATGGTGACTTGTCTGTCTGGTGCAAAGTTTGTGGATCTCTCGAGGCATCTGGATAGACTTATATGTAGTGCTGGAGAGGAGCTGGTGGTCGTGGTACATGTAGATACCAATGACATAGGAAAAGGTAGAAGAGATGTCCTGGAGGCCAAATTTAGGCTGCTAGGAAAGAGACTGAAATCCAGGACCTCTATGGTAGCATTCTCAGAAATGCTCTCAGTTCCACACTTAGGGTCAGGTAGGCAGGCAGAGCTTCAGAGTCTCAATGCGTGGATGTGACGATGATGTAGAGGAGGGGGTTAGATTCATTAGGAACTAGGGAAACTTTTGGAATGGGGGGACCCTATACAGATGGGCTCCTCCTAAACCAAAGTGGAACCAGACTGCTGGCATTAACATTAAAAAGGCTGCAGAGCAGTTTTTAAACTAGGAGATGGGGGAAAACCGACTGCTGCAGAGGAGCACATGGATCGGACAGAGACTTCTCTTAAAGGAAATTCTATTGATAGAGATTCTCTAGGTTATAGTCAGGAGCATCAGATGGAAGAAGATAATGTAAGGGCCAGATCAGATGAGAAACATTCACATAAAGAATCTGTCACATCGGAAAAGGGCAGACAAATAAATAGTGACAAGTTTTTAAAGTGCTTGTACACAAATGCTAGAAGTCTAAATAATAAGATGGGTGAACTAGAGCACCTCATGATAAAGGAGGATATTGATATAATAGGCAACACAGAAACCTGGTGAACTGAGGACAGTCAATGGGAAACAATAATTCCGGGGTACAAAATATATCGGAAGGACAGAACAGGTCATGTTGGAGGAGGAGAGGCACTATATGTGAAAGAAATGTAGAATCAAATGAAGTAAAAATCTTAAGTGAATCCACATGTTCCATAGAATCTCTATGGATAGTAATTTCATGCTCTAATAAGAATATAACATTAGGGATCTATTATTGACCACCTGACCATGGAAACAGCTGATAGGAAGAGAAAATGCTAAAGGGAAAATTAGAGAGGCTATCAAAAATTAAGAACCCAATAATAGGGGGATTTCATATCCCCCTAAATTGACTGGGAACATGTCACCTCAGGACAATGCAGAGAACAAAATTTCTCAATACCTTAAAGACTGCTTCTTGGAGCAGTGACGGAACCCACAAGGGAGGCAACCTCAATTTAAGTCCTCAGTGGAGGCGCAGGAAGCTGGTCCAGGTAACTATAACAGGACCACTTAGAAATAGGACTCCCATAAATAACATAACAATATTTAACATCCTTGGTGGGAAGAACATCTCAAACAGCCCAAAGTTGTGGCATGTAATTTCAAAAGGGGAACTATGCAGAAAATGAGGGGGTTAGTGTAAACGAAATGTAAACGGTACAGTGACTAAAGTGAAATCCCTGCCAAGATGTATGGATGCTTTTACAAAGGCAACCATAAAAGAGGCCCACACTGAAATGTATATCCCAATGACAGAACACACATAAAAGAACTAAAAAAGAGGCCACCATGCGCTTAACAACCATGTAAAAGAAGCAGTGAGAGATCAAAAAAGACATTTTTTTAAAAAAAGTGAAGTCAAATCCTAGTAAGGTAAATACGAAAGGAGCATAAACACTGCCAATTAATGTAAATAATGTAACTAAGAAGCCAAAGAGGAGTTTGAGGAAACGGCTAGCCAACAAACTCCAAAAGCTAATAAAAATGTTTTTCACGTACATCAGAAGGCAGGAAGCCTTGCTAAACAACCAGTGGGCCCTGGCATGAACGAGATACAAAAGGAGCACTTCAAGATGAAAAGTCATTGTGATAAAACAAATGGATTCTTGCTCGTTCTTCATGGCATGAGGATGTTAGGCGAGATTCCCAACTGAGCCGACTTTGTAAGGTGACAAATCTTAAGGAAACTGTCAGAGTTGAAGTGTCACCGAACGAGAGGTTCTTGGAATTAATTGATAAAACTTAATGTTAACAAGTCACCGGGTACCAAGCTGCAATTGCACCCAAGAGTTCTGAAAGACACTCAAATGTAAAAAGAAAGTTGTTGGAACGTATTACTATGGTTTGTAACCTGTCCTTTAATCAGTTCTTTCCCACAATGACTGAAGCTAGCTAATGTAATGACAATATTAGAAAGAGGCTCTAGAGGTTTCCGGCAATTCGACAGTAAGTCTAACGTCAAATATGTGCAAATTAGTGAAAAAGAATAGGTAAGAATAAAATTGTTCAGATCACATAAAAACATAAATTGGTTGGGCAAAAGCAACCAAGTGGTTCTGTAAAGGAAATCATATTCTTACTAATCTTTAGCGTCTTTGAAGGATCAACAAACATGTGGACAAGGGGGGATCAGTGGACAGGGCGCTCCATGCACCAGCGCAGGCAAGCGGTGCCTGGGCAGCAAAACCGGGGACAGGACGCCGGACGGTCACCAATGAAGTGCAGTCAGCAGCTTTCTGTGGCCATTCTCAGAAAGTCTGCTGCGCAGGTTTCAGCAGCCAAATTTGAGGCAGGTACGCCGAAGCGTGGACCAGATCAGATCAAACTCTCTAACTGCCACTAGAATCCACGACTGGCGGACTCACGGCGAAACACCGCAAAGCTGGCTGACGCCAATGCTTGGCAGAGAAAAGACATAGAGACACCCACCCAGTAGACGTAGTATACTTAGATTTTCCAGAAAGCCATTTGACAGGGTCCCTCACCAAGAGCTCTTACTAAAATTCAAGTTGTCAATGGGATTAGAAGGGAAGGTTCTTAAACATGGATGAGAACATGGTTGAAAGACAGGGAATCAAAGGGTAGGAATTAAATGATAAATTCCAGCATGGAGAGGGTGAACTAGTGGTGTTCCAAAGTGCCCTCCTAGACCATCCTTTCAACTATTCATATATGATCGGAAAAGGGGTAAAAAGTGGAGGTGGCAAAAGTTTTCAGTTGATAGAAACTGCTCAGATGATTAAGATCCAAAAGAAGGACTGTGAAGAACTTCAAAAAGATCTCATCAAACGAAGTGATTGCAATCACAAATGGCAAATGAAATTTAACGGTGTTGATAACTGTAAAGTAATGCACATTGGAAAAAAGAAACCGTACTATACACACATATGATGGGGGTTATTTAGCCTACAACCAACATCAGAAAAAGAATCTGGAGTCATCCGTACGATAGTTCCTCTGAAACGTCACACAGTGTGTGCAGCAGCAGTCAAAAAAACAATCAGTATGTTAGGAATCATTAAAAAGGATAGAGAATAAGATGGAACTATATTATTGCCTACTAAAATCGATGTACACCCACATCTTGAAAACTGCATACAGAGTGGTGTCCTCATGTCAAACAAAGATATAGCTGCACTAGAAAAGGTTCGAAAGAAAAGAAACAACTAAAATTTGTAGGTTTGGAAGGTCCCAAACCTGAGGGATGAGATAAACAGCTAGTGACTTTTCAGCTTGGAAAAGAGAGACTAAGGGAAATAGATAGAGTGTATATAAAATACATGAGTGATGTGGAAATAGATAAGGAAAAGTTATTAACTTATCCATGATACAAAGACTAGGGTCACCAAATGAATAATAGCAGCAGGTTAAACAAAATAAAAGGAAAGTTCTCTCACACGTCAACTTCACACCTCCTTCTTGCCTGAGGAGTTGTGAAGGCTAGAACTATAACAGCATTTAAACAGAGAACTGAAATAAAATTCAATGGAGTTAGTCCAATAAATGGCTATTAGCCAGGATGGGTAAGGAATGGTGTCCCTAGCCTCTGTTTGTCAGAGGATGAAGATGGATGGCTGGAGAGAGATCACTTGATCTTTACCTGTTAGGTTCATTCCCTCTGGGGCACCTGGCATTTGCCACTGTCAGATAGGATACTGGGCTAGATGGACCTTTGGTCTGACCCGGTACTGCCTTTCTTATGTTCTTATATGTTCTTATGTGATCAGTTATATATGACACATGGCACTGAACCCATTCCATGTTTTAATGACTGAACCATTTAAAACCTGAGAATAACAACTGAAGATGAGTGAATAATGATTAGCAAATAGTAATCTTTTGCTGTGAATGAGTGGACAAATATAAATTCTTGCTAAAGTTTGGAAAAAAATGTTCACAATTCACAGTTTCAAAAATAAACCAATGGTGTTCGAATATTTGTTATTATCTAGGGCACAATCATTTCTGTAGCAGGTTGAACTCACCATGTTCTAACATTTCCCTTTTAGATACCTGCTGTCTGTCCCCAAAACAGCCTTTGCCCCTGTCACCATACTTTTAACACCAAGAACAGGGCAAAGTGGAGGCCAGTTGCAACGCAGATGCACTCAACAGGGAGTTCTGCTCTGTCGGGAATTCTCTGCTAGGCATTTGTTGCTAAATTTACTCATCTTTGCAGTACCTGACCTGTGCAAAGGAGCCATAACCCACCTTATGAAGCTGACCCAAGATCTAAATGTAGTGTTCCACACTTCGAGGTGGACATTCTTATAAAGAAAACATACATTGATGCTTTGCGAGCAAGATCACAGTAGTTCACTGTGCATTCATCTGGTCTGAACATACACTGCACTGCACAGCCTAGGATTTATGCTGAGTTACACCAGTGGTGAATTTGGCCCATAAAAAATTAGCATAGGTGAGGAGTAGTTGAGGATAAGGCTCTGTTTTTACAGTGTGTGGTGCTAAAGCTGCAAAGTAATCCATGATGGCAGGTCCTTATGCCCGTATGCAAACCCACATAGGGTGACACCGCAGTGACATATAACATTGTAATATGAGTAGTTATTAATTTTTTGCCCATTATACATTTCTGAGACTGAGCATAAGCTTTAACTATTGCACCAAATTTACAAAAGAAATTTAATTCAAAGCTTGAATCATCAGAGAGATTTTTGGGATCAGAGACTTTTTTTTTCATGTTGCAGAGCATATTCCTATGTGGGGGTCTCTTGGATTTAAATTTAGATTGTTTATATGTGTTCACATATTTAATTTATATTATTACATCCATTCCTGTTTTATTCTCCGTTCATTAGGGACCTCCCAACACTGGCTGGAGGAAATTCTGGTAAATGAATCACATGCCCCATGCAAGAGCTCTCTCAATGACATGTTAAATTATTGACAATTAACAAGATGCTAATTATACCCTCAAATTATAACCCTAGTGAGCAAAATAAAAATCTTTTTATGGAAGAAAAAAATCGTTCAAGGTGCAAACACTATATTACACCAAATGACAAAAAGTTTGGCAACTTCCAACAGTATAAACAGTGTAAATCAGCTAAACTGCTGAACATATCACACAGCTAGTCAAAGTGGCTAGCTGCCAAACAGATTTTTGTTGTATCCTCAGTAGGTCTGCTGGGGTGTAGGAGGGGGAGAGAAAAGATTTAATTGCAATACAATGCAATACTCAATCAATAAAAAAGATCAGAAAAGCTGTAATGTTTACACTTTTGCAGAGTGGCTAGCTGAATGATCAGTTCAGAATCCCATCCAGAGGACTGCAATGTTTAATACTTTTTTAATATACACATTCATTTTACATTTGTAAAGGGAAGGATAAGAAGTGTCATATTCCCTGAGCTGGTGACTTAGGGCTTGTCCACACTTACAGAGCTTCAGCAGCAAAGCTTCAGTAGTGCCTAGTGAAAGTGTCACCTATGCCAACGGGAGACTTTCTCCCATTGATACAGCACTGCCTACACTGGCGGTTATGCTGGTATAACTGCATCGCTCGTGGGTGTGTGGATTTTCCACATCCTGTCTTGCGCAACTTAGTTAAACCAACATAAGTTTGTAGTGTAACAACAGGCAGGGACATCCCTACCCATATGCAAAGCACACAGCTGCGTAGGGCACCAGGAAATTTGGGGTGCCCTACATAGCTGCGTGCTGCTCCAGCCCCTGCTTTGCCTCTTCTCGCCCCTGCTCTGCCACTGTCCTCCCCCCCACCCCACCCTTTTATCAAAGCCCCCACCCCTGCTCCATCCCAGCCCTGCCCCCACTTCCCTGAGGACTGCAGCAGGGCCTGACCCCACACTCACCAGCTGCTGTAAGTGGAGCGACCTGGCCCCAGCCTGCTTCACTCCCCTGGCTCCCAGCCATGCCACCGGTGAGCGTTGGGGGGCAGTTCCCTCCTTCCCCCCAAGTCCGAAGGTTGGGAGCCAGGGGAGCAGAGCAGAGCGAAGCGGACTAGGGACAGGCCACTTCCCTTCCTGCCACCCCATGAGTACAGGGTCAGGCCCGCCCTGCAATCACTGGGCAACAGGAAGTGGAGCAACCCAGCCCCAACCAGCTCTGCACTGCTGGTTTGTGCTGGGGGGCAGTTTCCCCCACCCCCCAACCCATCCCTGCCCCCTCATAGAGGCCTGTAGCCAGCCCCCCCACTCCCCACTCAGAGGCCTGGGGCCCCATACATTCCCCCCATGTGGGGAGGTGCATAGGGCACCAAAATGTCTAGGGATGGCCCTGACACCAGGGCTAAGACCGTGTCAGACCGGTAGAGTCTGAGGACTCAGGTTAGCCTAGTTTGGGTGTGAGTGTCCACATAGCAAAGCCCTTCCTGAGTTATTGAGGGGGTGAGGGGATTGTAGGGAGGTTTCAAGCGGAGTGCCTCAAAGGTCCGTCCTGGGGCCGGTTTTGTTCAATATCTTCATTAATGATCTGGAGGAGTTTGCAGATAACACTAAACTTGGAGGAGTGGTAGATACGCTGGAGGGTAGGGATAGGATACAGAGGAACCTAGAAAAATTAGAGGACTGGGCCAAAAGAAACCTGATGAGGTTCAACAAGGACAAGTGCAGAGTCCTGGGGTATATCTACATTACGAGATTATTCCAATTTTATAGAAATCATTTTTTTAAAACAGACTGTATAAAGTCAAATGCATGCAGCCACACTAAGCACATTAATTCGGCGGTTTGCGTCCATGTACCGAGGCTACTGTCAATTTCCAGAGCGTTGCACTGTGGGTAGCTATCCCATAGTTATCTCATAGTTACCGTAGTGTCCCCCGCCCATTGGAATTCTGGGTTGAGATCCCAGTGCCTGATGGGGCAAAAAACATTATTACGAGTGGTTCTGGGTACAGCCTCAGCCCTCCCTCTGTGCAAGTAGCAGACAACCGTTTCGTGCCTTTTTTCCTGGGTGAACTGTGCAGATGCCATAGCACGGCAAGCATAGACTCTGCTCAGCTCAAGACAGCAATCATGGATGTTGTAAACACCTCGCACATTCTCTTGCAGTCTATGCTGAACCAGGACCTGCAAAACCAGGCAAGGAAGAGGCGGCTACGGCAGCACGGTGACGAAAGTGATGAGGACATGGACACAGAATTTTCTCAAACAGTGGGCCCCTGCGCTTTGGAGATCATGCTGGTAATGGGGCAGGTTCTAGCCATTGAATGCGATTTGGGCCCGGGAAACAAGCACAGACTGGTGGGACCGCATAGTGTTGCAGGTGTGGGACGATTCCCAGTGGCTGCGAAACTTTCGCATGCATAAGGGCACTTTCATGGAACTTTGTGACTTGCTTTCCCTGCCCTGAAACGCCAGAATACAAGATGAGAGCAGCCTCACAGTTGAGAAGCGAGTGGCATAGCCCTCTGGAAGCTTGCAATGCCAGACAGCTACCGGTCAGTCGGGAATCAATTTGGAGTGGGCAAATCTACTGTGGGGGCTGCTGTGATGCAAGTAGCCAAAGCAATCATTAAGCTGCTGCTACAAAAGGTTGTGACTCTGGGAAATGTGCAGGTCATAGTGGATGGCTTTGCTGCAATGGGATTCCCTAACTGTGGTGGGGCGATAGATGGAACCCATATCCCTATCTTGGCACCGGAGCACCAGGGCACCCAGTACATAAACCACAAGGGTACTTTTCAATCCATGGTGCTGCAAGCACTGGTGGATCACAAGGGACGTTTCACCAACATCCACGTGGGGATGGCCGGGAAGGGTTCATGACGCTCGCGTCTTCAGGAACACTACTGTTTAAACGGCTGCAGCAAGGGAATTACTTCCCAGACCAGAAATAACAGTTGGGGATGTTGAAATGCCTGTAGTTATCCTGGGGACCCAGCCTACCCCTTGATGCCATGGCTCATGAAGCATACACAGGCAGCCTGGACAGTAGTCAGGAGCTGTTCAACTACAGGCTGAGCAAGTGCAGAATGGTGGTAGAGATGTGCATTTGGCCATTTAAAGGCGCGCTGGCGCACATTACTGACTCGCTCAGACCTCAGCCAAACCAATGTCCCCATTGTTATTGCTGCTTGCTGTGTGCTCCACAATCTCTGTGAGAGTAAGGGGAGACCTTTATGCGGGGGGGGAGGCTGAGGCAAATCACCTGGCCGCTGATTACGCGCAGCCAGACACCAGGGCGATTAGAAGAGCACACCAGGAAGCGGTGCGCATCAGAGAAGCTTTGAAAACCAGTTTCATCACTGGCCAGGGTACGGTGTGACTGTTGTTTTGTTTCTCCTTGATGAAACCCCCCCCTTGATTGACTCATTCCCTGTAAGCCACCCACCCTCCCCCTTCGATTACAGCTTGCTTTCTAAGGAAATAAAGTCACTCTCATTTAAAAATCATGTATTCTTTATAAAATTATAAAAAGAGAGGAGAGAGACTGACAAGGTAGCCCGGGTGGGGTTTGGGAGGAGGAATAGAGGGAAGGAAAAGGCCACTAAAAAATTTCAAATAATGACAGCCTTTTGGTTGGGCTGTCCACTGGGGTGGAATGGCAGGTGCACGGAGCCTCCCCCCCACCGCATTCTTAGTCGTCTCTGGGTGAGGAGGCTAAGAACATGGTGAGGGGGAGGAGTGGTTATACAGGGGCTGCAGCGGCACTCTGTGATCCTGCTGCTGTTCCTGAAGCTCCACCAGACGCTGGAGCATGTCAGTTTGATCACGCAGCAGCCCCAGAGTTGCATCCCGCACCTCTGATCTTCCTGCCGACACCTCTCTCATCTCGACACTCTCTTCTCTCCTCTCATCTCGACCCTCTCATCCTCACAGTTGGTCCTCCTGTCCTCACGTCCCTCACGTCACTGCATCTTTCCTGTACTTTGATACCACGTCCTTCCACTCATTCAGATGAGCTCTTTCATTGCGGGTCACTTCCATGATTTCAGAGAACATTTCATCTCTCGCGTCTTTTTTTTCCGCCGCCTTATCTGAGATAGCCTTCGGACGGAGAGGGAGGCTTGAAAATTTGCAGCTGCAGGAGGAGGAAAAAAGGAGAGAAGTATTTAAAAAGATACATTTTACAGAACAATGGTTATACTCTTTCACGGTGAACAACACTATTCACCTTACATAGCACATGTGATTCACTACAAGGTCGCATTTTGCATCTTAATATTGAGTGCCTGGCGGCTTTGGTGTTAGAGATCACAGACGTAGGTCCGGGCAGCAGAATTCGGCTTGCATGCGGCCATGGTAAGCCATTGTCTTTCGGCTTCTGCAGCCTTCATATATCCAGCGCCCTCCTTTCCCAAATAGCAAGCAAAGCCCGTTGAGTGCTGCTTCTTTCTTGTTAATGTGCAGTACCAGAACTGCCTCCATCCAATTCTCTGGGATGATCGCTTTACCCCTCTCCCCACCGCGTGGCTGGTAACATGGAAGATCACTGCTAGCCACCCCCCACCCCCACCGTGTGGCTGGTAGCAGGGAAGAACCCAGCTAGCCAAACGCAAAAAAGCTCGACGCCAATCACTCTCCCCCTCCCCCTGCCTGGCTAACTGCAGGGAAGGATTTCTTTTAAGCCACAGGCAAACAGCCCAACCATGTCTGTCCCCTTAATTAAATTCCTGTATTTCAACCAGGTTACCATGAACGATATCACTCTCCTGAGGATAACACAGTGAGATAAAGAACGGATGTTGCTTGAATGCCAGCAAACATCGGGACCATACGCAGCTAGGCTTTGTCATGCAATGATACCAGATTACTTGCTACATTCATGGCGTGGTCAAGTGTCCTACCATGGAGGATGGAATGAAGCTGCCCTGCCTAGAAACTTTCTGCAAAGACTTCTGGAGTACCTCCAGGAGAGCTTCATGGAGATGTCCCTGGAGGATTTCCACTCCATCCCCAGACATGTTAACAGACTTTTTCAATAACTGTACTGGCCGCGAATGCATCTCAAGTCCTCAGGGCCACTAATCATTAAAAAATGCTTGCTTTTAAACCATGTTTTATATTTACAAAGGTACACTCACCAGAGGTCCCCTCCATGGCTTCATTGTCTGCAATAGTGGCTTGGGAGGGCTGAGAGGGTACTTCTGTCAGGTTGAAAAAAGCTCCTGGCTGCTGGGGAGAACAGAGTGCTGTGTGCTGTCTGCAAGCTCGTCTTCCTCTTCCTCCTCCTCATCTTCCCCATCTGCAGAATCCTCAGGCACAGCTAAGATTACCCTCACCTCGGAATCCATGAACAGGGATGGGGTAGTGGTGGCAGACCCCCCTAGAATTGTATGCAGCTCAGCATAGAAGCGTCATGTTTGCAGCCCTGCCCTGGACCTTCCATTTGCTTCTTTGGTTTTCTGGTAGGCTTGTCTGAACTCTTTAACTTTCACACAGCAGTGTACTGAGTCCCTGGTGTGGTGTCTCCATCATAGCCTTGGAAATTTTTTCAAATGTTTTTTCATTTCGTCTTTTGGAACGGAATTCTGTTGGCATGGAATCCTCTCCCCATATAGCAATCAGATCCAGTGCCTTCTGTGTGATCCATGCTGGAGCTCTTTTTCGATTCTCGGACTGCATAGTTACCTGTGCTGATGAGGTCTGCGTGATCACTTGTGGTGGTGAGCTCTCCACGCTGGCCAAACAGGAAATGAAATTCAAAAGTTTGCGGGGCTGTTCCTGTCTACCTGGCCACTGCATCCGAGTTCAGATTGCTGTCCAGAGCGGTCACAATGGTGCACTGTGGGATAACTCCCAGAGGCCAATACCGTTGAATTGTGGCCACCCTAACCCTAATCCAAAATGGCAATACCGATTTGAGCGCTACTTCCCTCGTCAGGGAGGAGTACAGATACTAATATTAAGAGCCCTTTATATCAAAATAAAGGGCTTTGTTGTGTGGACGGGTTTAACACTGCTAAAATCAATATAAACGTGTAATGTAGACCAGGCCCTGCACTTAGGACAAAAGAATCCCATTCACTGTTACAGACTAGGGACCGAATGGCTAGGAAGCAGCTCTGCAGAAAAGGACCTAGGGGTTACAGTGGACGAGATGCTGGATATGAGTCAACAGTGTGTTCTTGTTGCCAAGAAGAGGCTATGGATTTTGGCCTGTATAAGTAGGAGGCAATTGCCACAAATCCGAGGAATGCTGAATCATTTACCCTCTATTCGAACTATTGGATGAGCCTCATCTGGAGTACTGTGTCCAGTTTTGGGCCAAACTCAAGAAGGATGTTGAAAAATTGGAAAAAGAGTCCAGTGGACGGGCAAACAAAAATGATTAGGGGGCTGGAGCATATACTTATAGGAAGAGGCTGAGGGAACTGGGATTGTTAAGTAAGTCTGCAGAAGAGAAGAATGAGGGGGGGATCTGATAACTGCTTTCAACTACCTGAATGGGAGTTCCAAAGAGGATGGATCTAGACTGTTCTCAGTGGTACCTGATGACAGAACAAGAAGTAATGGTCTCAAGTTGCAGTGGGTGGGGTTAGGTTGGATATTAGGACAAACTTTTTCACTCAGAGAGTGGTGAAGCACTGGAATAGGTTACCTAGGGAGGTGGTGGAATCTCCTTCCTTAGAAGTTTTTAAGGTCAGGCTTGACAAAGCCTTGGCTAGGGTGATTTAGTTGGGAAGTGGTCCTGCTTTGAGCAGGGGGTTGGACTAGATGACCTCCTGAGGTCCCTTCCAACCCTGATGTTCTATGATTCTATGAAGGGCATTGGGGAACTATCAGTACTCAAGTTATTTAGTTTGCATCCTGACTATCAAGTGTTCAGACTCCAATCTGAGTTGAAGCAGAACCTGTGCTCTGACCCACACCCCGAGCCAGGTAAATTCATCTGGGCCGGAAGGTCAGAGATTTTTCTGTGTGGACTGCAGGATTTCAGCTAAAACCCAGTAAAAGAAATACTGTTAGGCCTGATCTTGTAAATGTGTCTATGTGGGCAATTCCTGATGGTCTCACAGAGTTCTACAGATATTAGAGTATTTGAATGAATGTGTCCTCCTGGCCACTCTCCTTTAAAATCAGACTAACTTTAATGTCATGAGAACCCCACAACTATAGAAATGACTTTTGAGTCCACACCTATAGCTGCAGGAATCTCTGCTTGACTGCCCATTGTCTTACCTCTCCTCTCTAGCCTCACCCACTTGCAAATCAGCAAATGCAGAAAGGGAACCAGCATAAAGCTATAGTGAACAGGAGCAGCACTACAGGGAAATTAGAGCTCTGCCAGCCAGTGTGGTTTGCAATGGTGTTTGCAAACAGAACTCTAGTGTCCACTTTATAGTCTCTGGGTCACTCTTCAGGGTTGCTTGCAGGTTCAACAAATGCAATCCAAAAGAACAATTCTAACTGCCACTATGAGCCACTTACTTGGCCTCAGACACTTCCCTCCTCTCCCCCTCCACACACACACTTGTAGACAGAGTCTAAAGGCAAGCTTATTGTCTTTCCCCCTTATCTGCTACCCCCTAGGTCAGTGGTTCTACACCTGCAGCCTGTGGGCCACTTGAGGCCCAATCAGCACACGTGTGGCCCATGTGACATTCTCAGGGCCATATATGTAGTATATATACTGTGTGGATGCAGCCCACCATGGTAAATAGGTTGAGAACCAATGCCCTAGGTGGTTCCCTTCCTGGTCTTCCCTCCCTTCTTCTACATGTTACAACTTTATTGGTATGTTAATTAGATATACAATCCTGCATGCTCCCTCATCCCCCCTAAAAAATTACTGGTATCTAATGGGAGGGGAAGGGAATAGTAAGTGAAGCCCTCCTTTTCCTGTGGCAGCTGTCTTTGCAACAAGCCAAGGAGAAGTAGACACTTATAATGACTAGCATGGTAGCTAGGCATCATCTAAGGCTCTTTAGCATTCTCACACTAGAAGAGAAGCCCAATTAATTCTAAACATGGTTTCCATGTTTGGGGGTGGAGTTGAGGTCAAGCCATTTCCTTATCTATCTGCTCCCCAAAAAGACTCTTGATTTTTTTTAAGAGGGGAATTCATTAGTGTAGAGAATTTTAAAGATATATATGATATTATCGCCCACCAAACTTTATAATCCTCAGTCTTCAATTGATGAAGACTTAGTTACTTTAGCACTGAATTGAGTAAAGATCTGAAAAAAGTAAATAAAATTACCCTGGGACAATGGAATGTAGAAACAACTCACCAATAGTATTCAGTCCTAGGAATCCTGTGAGACCTAGGTTGTATCAATTCATCAGGGTAATAAGATTCCTCTTTAAGAAGGGATTCTAAATACAAGCTTGTCTTTACCTGCAAATCTTCCTCTTATACTCATTCTCCATCCTCCTCCTCATGTTGGTGAGAAGAGGCAAGGACATACAAAAGTAGGTGGGGCCAGTCAGGCTATGTACATGAAAGTAGTTGGGGCCAGTCAGGCTATGTACATGAAAGACTTGACAGCCATGTGTTGGTACTCAGTCTTGTATAAGAAATGATGAAAATGCTGAGCATAAAATGGCATATGCAGGAGTGAAAACTGTTTTGAGTTAGATTAAGCCACACAGGCAAACCCAGAACCACACCACGCCTGGAAATAATTAGGACATTGCCCAAGCCCTTGCAGGTTTACAGTTTAAGGAAAAATTCCTTTTGGCCTTCTCCCCACACTGTGCACCTGAGCAAGTCCCAGTCACAATCTTTCTCTTTGTATTTAATCTTCAGGTTAAAGGCTATGGCACAGGAAGCAAAAACTGCTTGTCCCTTCTATTTCTGTCTCATGCTCAAGGGGCAGGCAGAGGAACCACCACCCTTCCTCAAAGGTTCTACCAGGGAAGAGTAGCTTTACAATCCACACTGGGCCCATCTTGTGGTACTCTCAGTAGCATTCTCCCTAGGGATCCAGATACTCACTCTTTGAGATAATCACACCGATGATCATCCTGTTTGAAACAACATTACCTCAGGCCCAGAGATGGGTGGTTTTGTACAGGTACTAGTTGCCTGGCCAATGGCAGCACAGTTCCTAAAGGATCCATGAATGATAAGAGGGGGTTCAGGGTTAAAAGGTACAATATTGAAAGTATGAAGCTTCTCAGGGTGACCCGAGGTGTCTAGGGTGAATCACCACGACTGGCTCACAATGAGAGGGAGCCTTTCCTTGCCCACCTGGGGAAACAAACCCAGCCATCAGCTGCTGACAACACAGGCTTTCCTCTCCGCCTCCCTGAGCCCTGCTCTTTCCCTAGCAATTTATACATCCCACTTGGTTACACTCAGGTGCCCAGTCCCCTATTTTCTGGACATCTGTAACATACAACAGTGATCCTCCATGCCTCTGTGGAAGCAGTGCACCCCAGTTTACAGGTTTTATCTTAGTTTAACACTCCTCACCAGAGGTACATACAGAGAGGTTAGTCCTTGCAGTACTTGTACAGTCCAGGGAGCTAGTATCCACATTTCATGAGCATTCGCCTCCTCTAATGGACAACAGTCTACAGGCTATTGTCTTTTAGATGTGAAGGATGTGGAGGGGAGGTATGAGTGTGAGGGGGAGATCTCTTCAGCAAATCATCCTGGGGTTAGTTTTTCTTTGTCAATACTCAAGTCCCTCCTGGACCAGACAATACACAAAGTGCTATCTCCATGGATATCCATTGTTCTCAGCATTAACTGAGTTAGCCCTGACACCTGCCTCACCTCAGGTGACAAGTCTTATTTTGTATGCAGTGTTTTTGTGGCCTTGTTGGCCCCAGCATATTAGAAAGACCAGGGGCTGAGATAACATCTTTTATTGGACCAGCTTCTGTTGGTGAAAGAAACATGCTTTCCAGCCTACACAGAGCTTTTCTTCTGGTCTGGGAAATGTACTGAGGCTTTGTCTACAGTGGAACCTGAACAACAAAACTTTCGTCATTCAGAAGTGTGAAAAATACACACCCCCCCAAACGACACAAGTTTAGCTGATGAAAAACGCCGGTGAAAACAGCACTTTGTCGGCAGACGCGCTCTCCTGCCGACATAGCTACTGCCGCTCATTGGGGCGGGGGGAACATCATTAAAAGGTATGTAGTGTAGACATAGCCTGAGAGTATCACAGCTATATATAAGGAGGAACAGATTGTTTAAAATAGTTAACAGATTTCAAGGGACCATTCAAAGTAAAGTGGCCCACAAACACTCCTCCTGTCTGAGGGAGGGAAAAAGCAGCTCTGTGTGTGAGTGTGTGTGTGCATGCGCATATGTGTTAGTGGGTTATAGACTGTAATAAACCAGAAATCCAGAGTCTCTATTCAGTCCATGATTTTTGTGTCTAGCAGTTATGAATTTAACCTTCCAGATTCATCTTTTGAAAGTGTGGTGCGGGTTTCCTTGGAGTATGAGTACTGATAGGTTAGATATAGAGTGATTACTTTTTGAAGTATTCAGTCACAGGTGATACGGTGTTTTTGTCTTTTATCATTGTCCTGTGTGTCACTTGAGAGCATAGTGATTGTCTGGTTTAACCCACTAGTTCTTATTGCGGTATTTAATGCACTGGATGAGGTACACCACATGTCATGTGTGATGGGGCAAGGCCAGATGGCTATAGTAAAGTACTGAGAAAAAGGTATGTTAGCCCCAGGCTAAACAAATCCCTAGTACCCTGGTAACCAAATGGTAGTTGCTCCAGGTTAATCAAGGCACCTGGAGCCAATTAAGATCTTTCTAGAAGGCAGTAGAGATAGCTACTTTAATTAGAACACCTGCAGCCAATCAAGGCAGGCTAATCAGGGCACCTGGGTTTAAAAAAAAGCTCACTCCAGTCAGGCAGGGAGGAGCCAGAGGAGAAGGAGCGTGTGTGAGGAGCTGGGAGCAAGAAGGCAAGGAGCTGAGAATGAGAGTGTGTACTGCTGGAGGATTGAGGAGGACAAGCGTTATCAGACACCAGGAGGAAGGTCCTGTGGTGAGGATAAAGAAGGTGTTTGGAGGAGGCCATGGGGAAGTAGCCCAGGGAGTTGTAGCTGTCATGCAGCTGTTACAGGAGGCACTATAGACAGCTGCGATCCACAGGGCCCTGGGCTGGAACCCGGAGTAGAGGGCGGGCCCGGGTTCCCCCCAAACCTCCCAACTCCTGATCAGACACAGGAGGAGCTGACCCAGACTGTGGGTTCCACAAGAGGGGAAGATCACTGAGGTGAACAAATCTGCCAATAAGCGCAGGACCCACCAAGGTAGAGGAGGAACTTTGTCACACATGGTAGACATGTGTAAAACCCGTGAGTCTTGAGAGGTGTATTGTGGAGGGCAGTTGATCATTGTAGCAGTATGGATATGTCTGCAGGCTTTGCATCTGTTGTTTTGGCAGAGTCTGATGTCGATTTGAGTTGGTGCATCCTGATCTATGGGGAACTTGCTTCTGGGGTGAGTTTGGTGAGGTTGAGGGGTTGTTTGAAGGCCAGAGGAGGGGATTCAGGAAAGATTTCTTACAGGATAGGATCCCCATCAAATATGGGTTGTAGTTGTTTGAGGATACTTCACCGGCACTTTCATCATTAACACTTTTGTCACTCAAGAGTGTGGAAAAAACACCCCCCTGAACGACAAAAGTTGGAACAACAAAAAGTCCAGATGTGGACAGTGCTTCATCAGCAGGAGATGCTTTCCCACTCACAAAGCTACCGCCCCTCATTGGGATTGGTTTTATTCATCATCTCTCCTGGCGACAAAGAGCGGCTATACTGAGTGCCTTACAATGGCATGGCTGTAGTGGCAGAGTCGTGCCGTTGTAAGGTGTTCAGTGTAGACATAACCTCCATGTGTGTTCCAATGTAGGGTGGTAAGTGACCACCTACACAAGCTAAATTACTTTTTTCTTCATGAAATTAGAATTTTTACTGTCCCAGGCCAAAGTTAAAGGAGTCTCTTCTCTTTTGTTACATTGAGCCTATCTACTAATTATTCCAGCATTATGCAATTCATATTAAAATATATTAGTATATTCTTACCTTAGTTTATTTTACATAGCATCTATGTGTTACAAATGAATCCAAAGAAACCACTGAGCTATCCAGGTTTTGTATACACAAGCTAGGTACCAATTTTTGATGTTCTTTACAATCCAGATAAAAAGGAGTGGGTGAGTGAGGCTAAAGATGCTCTTGCCTTTTGTGTGTGTGTGTGTGTGTTGACCCACCTTCCTTTTTTCTCTCATCCCTTATTTCTGAATAGCTCACAGTGGATGAACTTTTTTTTTCCATCCTAAATTCAATCAAGGACATCCTGTTAAGATCTCATAACCAGGAACAGAAGTATTCAGCAAATGATATTTAACAAAGTCTGCTGGGATTTCTAATTTATCTTCTGTCTTGAATCTCATGTAGGCTTTATACATACCATTTTTGCCTGTTAAGAATCTGCATGAGAGACAAATATCTGGAAAATATCCAGCAGAAAAAACAGACAGAGGATAAGGCAGAGTTACTTAAACAAACTGAGGAAGAAATTCAATAAAACTTTAAAAAAATGCAAGAAGATGGAAAAACAAGAAAGCAAAGAATACAAAAACTACCCGTGAATAAGTGGATAAATATACTGACCAGCTGATACAAGATAAGAGGTCAGGAATGGAAAAGGCTGAAATGGAGGCTGATGACCATGTAATTTTTGGCCTGAAAATGAATGAAAATAAATGAAAATGTTACATTACAAAGTGAACCCTGAACTATAGATAAGGAACCAGAAGAACAGCATGTATCTGCAGTCATATAGACCTTCTACAAGACTAACTTTTCTTTCTTTTTTTTTTGTAATTACAAGGGAGGAGCATGCTGTACAAACTCTGGTGCTGTCATTACTATTTTCTCTGACTGTACCTTTACATTTCAAAAGAGTCTCCTTGCCTGCATAGGTCATGGCCATTCTCTGAGGCAGTCTTGCTATAGCATCTTACAGAGCCTTAAGTTTCCTTTACTTTAAAATAAAAGTAATTCAAACTGAAAATATACGGTTGTTTTCTGTATATGGAAAAAATCTAACAGGCCCACATTAGGTGAATGCTTTTAAGAGTCCAGTCTGGTGAGTACAATGCTGTGTAGCATTCCAGGGCCCCCTTTTTGCAGTAGATCCCCTTTCATCTCCCTCAATGATTCCTCTGATCCACAGCACACTGAAATAGATGCAATGTACATTTGAGTCAGTAGAAAGACTCCCATTGACTTCAGTGGTCTTTGGATAGAGTCCACTGGGAGCAGGAAAAGTAACAAATCAAGCAAAGAGAAAAAAATCGAATAAAATATTATTGTTATACATTTTACCTTCGTCTTTTCTTAATCAGCTCTTGCAGCTTCTCACGAGGTTATAGAGAAGGGTAAATCAGAGTAAATATAATAAACAAACCATGGTTGGTGATGATCCAGCACTGTTAACTATTTCCCTGCCAATCATTTAACTAGAAACACCCAGCTATTCTGGAATTGTGTCCAGCCTTTACGTATGAGGGAAGAGTTTGAGAAGAAGGTTATTACTTATATTACATATATTTTACTTTATATTCTTTCCCTTGATTATTGGTCTCTGCTGAAGTAAACAGTAAAAATGTACTGACACACTGCATGAGTGAATTTGAAGGTAAAAGTCAATTTTATGTGAAAGTGATCATGAAATGAGAGATTTCATGATTCTTCGGAAATAAAGGCATGAAAGCCACAGAATAAGGACAATGGTCTTCACAAACTTTAACAAACTCAGAGAACTAGTAGGTAAGGTCTCATGGTTAGGGCCTTACAAAGTTCACAGGCATGAAAAACACGTCACAGACCATGAAACCTGGTCTCCCTCTGTGAAATCTTGTCTTTTGTGTGCTTTCGCTCTATACTATGCAGATTTCACCAGGGATACCAGTGTTTCTCAAATTGGGGGTTGTCATAAACAGATAAGAAAAGTTAATAGCACAGAAGTACTTTATATCTCTTTGACTAAAAAGGGTTAACAAGTTCAGTAGGCCTGGCTGTCACCTGACTGGGACTAATCAGGGGACAGGATACTTTCAAATCTTGAAGGAGGGAAGTTTCTGTGTGTGCTGTTAGTTTTTGGTTGTTGTTCACTCTGGGGGCTCAGAGGGACCAGAATGCAACCAGGTTTCTCTCCAATCTCCTTGATACAGGTTCTTATAGATTCCAAATAGTGAGTACTAGATAGATAAAGCGAGTTAGGCTTATGTTGTTTTCTTTATTTGCAAAGTGCATTTGGCTGGAAGGATTAATTGTGTATTGGCTGGAAGGAGTTCAAATTTGTTAATTTTGCTGAAAGGATTTTAATTTGTATTGAATACTTAGGCTGGGAGGTGTCTATAACTGAAAAACCCTGTACCTATTCCATTTTAATTTACAAAGATAATTTTTTTCTCTCTTTTTATTCTGGTGAGACCCCAGGGGACTGGGTCGGATTCACCAGGGAATTGGTGGGGAGAAAGGAGGGAGGGGGAGAGAAAGGCTAATTTGCTCTATGCCAGGATTACTTCTCTCCAGGGAGAGTCCTGGGAGGGGGAAAGAGAAGGAGGGAGGAAGGTGAATTTTCCTCTCTGTTTTGTGATTCAAGGAGTTTGAATCACAGTGATCTTCCAGAGTAACCCAGGGAGGGGAAGTCTGGGAAAGGCAACGATGGGGGAAAGGGTTTACTTTCCTTGGGTTAAAATCCAGAGGGTCTGGGTCTTGGGGGTCCCCAGGCAAGGTTTTGGGGGACCAGAGTGTACCAGGCACTGGAATTCCTGGTTGGTGGCAGCGCTACAGGTTCTAAGCTGGTAATTAGCTTACAGGAATTCATGCTGGTACCCCATCTTTTGGACTCTAAGGTTCAGAGTGGGGAATTGTACCATGATAGGGGTCCTGACCCAAAAGGGAGTTGCAGGTGGGAGGGGGTGTTGTAAAGTCATTTTAGCCAGTTTGCAATATTGCCACCCTTCTGTGCTGACTTCAGAGTCGGGCAACCAGAGAGTTGTGGCTGTTGGATACCTGCCCAGCTCTGAAGGCAGTGCTGCTTCAAGCAGCAGTGCAGAAGTAAGGGTGGCAATACCATACCATGCCATCCTTACTTCTGCACTACTGCTGGTGACGGCTCTGCCTTCAGAGCTGGGTTCCCAGCCAGCAGCCACAACTCTCCAGCTCCCCGGCTCTGAAGGCAGTGTCACCACCACCAGCAGCACAGAAGTAAGGGTAGCAGTACCACAACCCCACTACAATAACCTTGTGACTCTCCCACAACTCCTTTTTGGGTCCGGATCCAACAATTATAACACCATGACATTTTGGATTTAAATAGCTGACATCATGAAATTTATGATTTTTTAAATCCTATGACCATGAAATTGACCAGAATGGATCATGAATTTGATAGGACCCTACACATGGTAAGAAAATCTAAAGGAAAAAGGATTACAGGAAAGCTGGCAGTTTTTCAAGGAGACAATATTACAGATACCTCTGAAAACTATTCTGATGTGAAGGGAAGATAGGAAGATAGGAGGAGTCCAATATCGCTCCATCAGAAGCTCTTTAATGACCTGAAAATTGTAAAGGAATCCTACAAAAAATTGAAACTTGGACAAATTACGAAGGAGGAGAAGGCAGAGGGGATTGTGGAGCATCCTGGGTCCTGTTCCAATGCCCCGTGATGCATGGTGCGTGTTGACCAGTATGCTTCTTGCTCTAACACGTCGCAAGTGTAGTTATTCCATAAACTACAAAAGCAAGAGAAGTGTGACATTGATCTCGCCACGTGTACTAGCTACGACACGAGATTGCTTGTCGCATTCACGGAGGTGCTGACCACAGTAGAACGCCACTTTTGGGCTCGGAAAACAAGCACTGAATGGTGGAATTACATTGCATGTCTGGGATGAGGAGCAGTGGCTGTAGAACTTTCAGATGAGGAAAGCCACGTTCATGAGACTGTGTGATGAGGTCACCCCAGCCCTGCAGCACAAGGACACGAGAATGAGAGCTACCCTGTCATTGGAGAAATGCATGGTGATTGCAATGTGGAAGCTGGCTACCCCATACTGCTACTGATCGGTTGCTAACCAGTTCGGAGTGGGAAAGTCGACCGTTGGACTAGTGTTGATGGAAGCGTGCAGCGCCATTAAACGCATCCTGTTCCAAAAGACCATGGCTATGGGCAATGTGTATGACATTGTGGATGGCTTTGCACAAATGGGCTTCCCTAACTGCGGAGGGGCCATAGATGGCACACATATTCCAATTCTGGCACCAGACCACCTAGCCACTGAGTACATTAATCACAAGGGGTATTTCTCTATGGTTCTCCAGGTGCTTGTGGATCACCATGGGTGTTTCATGGACATTAATGCAGGCTGGTCCGGAAAGGTGCATGAAGCACGCATCTTTCAGAACACTGGCCTGTTCAGGAAGTTACAAGCCGGGACTTTCTTCTCGGATCAGAAGATCATCGTAAGGGAAGTCGAAATGCCCATTGTGATCATGGGAGACCCTGCCTACCCCTTAATGTCATGGCTTATGAAGCCATACATGGAGCACCTTGGCAGTAGCAAGAAGCAGTTCAACAATAGGCTGAGTAAGTGCAGAATGACTGTTGAGTGTGCTTTTGGACATTTAAAGACTTGCTAATGCTGCCTATGAGGGAGGCTGGATCTGGCTGATGACAATATTCCTATGCTTATAGCCATGTGCGGTATGCTCCATTGTGAAGGGAAGGGTGAAAGCTTCACTTGGGGCTGGACCGCTGAGGCTCAGTGCCTGGAGGCTGAATATGAACAGTCAGAGATCAGGGCTATTAGAGGGGTGTAGTGTGGGGTCATAAGGATCAGGGATGCCTTCAGGCAGCAATTTGAAGCTGAAAGCCACTAATATTTGTCGCTATGCTCAGGAGTGCAGTGCTTGTAATGCTAGGAAGTGATTGTGATTGGTGCAGACAATGCACTATGAAAGTGTATGAAAATTGCCTGTTGCTTTGCAGGGCTCTGTTTGCTTTCAATTAATAGAATAAAGATTGACTTAAACCAACACAATTATTTTTATTAAAAAACAACCACTGCCGGAGAGAAACAAACAAAAAAACACATTAGCTCTGAGAGGGATGGGGAAAGGGTTGGTCCCAGAATGGTTATAGATTTGTATATGTCCAGGTATTATATCCAACTTTCTCCTTTTGAGTACATTGCAATGGGTACCGTACTTCAGCAGGGCTAAACTGCATAGGTACGGGTGTTGAGTGTAGTGGGTACTGGGAGTCTGCAGGGCTGGATTGTGATGGGGGAGGAGTGGAATGTCACGGGTACAGGCTGGAGCTAGGAGGTTCATAAGAGTGTGTTAGCATGTCTGGGGGGTACACTGGAAAGAGTTTTGTGACAGTGGCTGCAGGGGAGGCCGGGCATGGAGCTGCTTGGTTTGCAGTGCTAGTAGCACCTGGAGCATGTCCACTTGGTGCTCCATAACGTTTAAGAGCCAATCTGTGGCTTCGCTGTGGTGCACTGCATTCTCCTTTTGGTCCCTTTTCTCACTGTCCGACCACTCCTTCAATTCTTGTATTTTGGCCGCGGAGAGCGTCATGACCTCACACAGAAAGTCCTCTTTAGTTCTTCATGGCCACTTTCTAATTCTGTGCAGCTGTTCAGCCGGCAATAACAAAGCTGGGCTCACAAGGTCATATCTGTGAAGCCAAAATGCAACATTTTACAGAAGCAGTAATTTTTTCAACAGAGACCACTGATTTAAAACATAGCCACTATTCACACACCTGTCACTAACTGGCTGACCCCAGGCAAGCACACATGAGCCACAAGACCCCCAAAATGGTGAGTAACCACAGGAGCAGGGGAAATCAGTGTTCCAGAACCATACTGTACAATGGGCAAGTGACTCTAGGGGAGAGCCAGCACTGTAGGGGGGACCACATAATCATTCCTGTCCCCACATTTTCAAAAGGCTGTGTTCATTATGGAAGATATCTCGCTGCTGGAAATCAAACAGGAAATCAAAGGAGGGTCTTCTCCAAAAATGCAGCTTCTGCCCTGGCCCCTATGCGGCTCACCTGCGTGCAGCAAGGGTCTTCCCTCCAGTGACGGCAGAATGGTGCTGGAAAGTTACCTTTAATGGGTCAAGAAACAAAGCTACTCTTCCAAACAATCTGCGGCAGTGGATTGCCCAGTATTTCCATGAAGGTTTCATGGAGAGCTCTGAGGCAGTTTTCCATGAAGTGAGGGAGCCATTCATCACCCTGTTCTGCCGCTCAGACCAGGCATGTGGTGGTACATGCATCATACAGACACAAGCCTGCATTCTGCAATCCTCCTGCCCTCTACAACTCACTTCAGCAATTCCCAAAATCAAAGCCACTTACCAGGGGCCTCTCCTCTTTGGGTTTCACCAAGATCCGACAGCTATGACTGGCTAACCTCCTCCAGGGTAGAGAAGAGATCCTAGCTGCCTACATCTCTGACCTCCGAGTCGTCCTCTGCCTCTGGGTTCCCCTTCCCCTCCACATCCCCTTCCAAGATTTCCTCCTCCTGGCTCGGTCCACTCTCAACTGGCACGTGAGCCAATGAAGTATCCACAGTGGCCTTCATAGTGGAGGTGGGATCACCACTGAGTATCACATCCAGCTCTTTGTAGAGCCTCCCGTGCCTTGTGGTAGGTGTTCCACAACTTCTTCACTTTGACCCTGCACTGCAGTGTGTCCCAGTCATGGTCCATCTCTGTCATGCATCGTGAAATCTATCCATAGGTATTCCTATGGCTGGAGCACAGCTGGGACTGCACAGCCTCCTCTCCCCAAATGCTGATGAGGTCCAGCAGCTCGGCATTGCTTCAAGCAGAGCAGGCATGGCCACCTGGAAAGATGCACTGAGACCACTGCATGCATAATCAAGCAAACAGGAAGGGGACTTTCAAAATTCCCAAAGAATGTAAGGGGTGGGGATGACAGATGGTCACCTGAAGCCAGGCCGTAGAGTTAAAACCGATGACCAGAGAGGTGAGAACAGGCATTGTGGGACACTTCCCAGAGGCCAATTGCAGCGCTGTAATCGACCAGGGTGTCTACACTGGCACCACGGCTCTGTACCCCCAGTGCAGAGAGCTGTACGCTTCTTGTCAGAGTGTGTGTTTTACAGCGCTGCAACTGTGCAGTTTCTGCGCACTAAGTGGCTTGGCAGTGTGTACACCTCGGGAGTTATCACGTAGAAACCTGCTTTATTGTGCAGAAACTTGCCAGTGTAAACAAGGCCTAGGAGGGAATGGGGAGTAAGTGGCTAGCTGGTATTATTGCTGAAAAGGATCTGAGGTTGTAGTGGATTGAAAATTAAATATTAGTCAACATCATGATGCAGTTGCAAAAAAGTCTGGGATGTATTAATAGGAGTGATGTGTCTAAAACATGGGAGGTAATTGTTTCACTTTACTCGGCACTGATGAGGCCTCAGCTGGAGTATTGTGTCCAATTCTTGGTATCAAACACTAAGAAAGATGTGGACAAATTGGAATGAGTCCAGAGGAGAGCAACAAAAATGATGAAAAGTTTATAAAACCTGAAATATGAGGAAAAGTTTACAGAGCTTGGCATATTTAGTTTTGAGAAAAGACATCTAAGGGGGGGAGCTGATAAGTCTTCAACTAAGCTAAGGGATGTTATAAAGAGGACTGTGATCAATTGCTCTCCATGTCCACCGAAGGTAGGACAAAAAACAATGGGCTTAATTTGCAGCAAGGCAGATTTAGGTAAGATATTAGGAAAAACTTTCTAACTATAAGTGTAGAGAAGTTCTCAAATAGGCTTCTAGGGTAGGTTGTGGAATTCCCATCACTGGAAGTTTTTAACAGTTTGGACAAACACCTGTCAGGGATGGTCTAGGAAAGTTTATTTGGTCCTGCCTTAGAGGTCCCTTTTAGCCCTGCATTTCAATGAGCATTTTCAGATACTCATCAGTTAGAGATTTACTCATATACCTGGACATAAAACCACCACCTCATAGAGTTGTTGTGACTGTATATAAAGTCCCTTGAGATCCTTGGTTAAAAGGTGCTATGAAGTGGTTAATGTACAAAACTCAGAGATAGTTACTCCTGAGAAAATTCTGTACCAAAAATTTAAAAATTCTGCACACAATATTTTAAAATTCTGCAAAATTCTTCATATTTTGTTCATCAAAATAACACAATATAATCACAACAGTTTCAATTATTTTGGTAATGTATTTCAAAATACCTATCAGCAATTATGTCTGTAACAATACAGGCAAAGAAAAAGATTCCCCCAGGAGTAGAGAGTTAAAGAAACCCCTGTTACAACCCAATTCCTGTTTCTCTGAAATGCTTTTGTTGAGCACCTCAGTTTGAGTGTGTTACACATTCCAGCTGGGCACCTTGGGGAAAAACTCTGCCTCCAGTCTCGGTCATCCATAATCCAGAGCCTAGCCACTAGCACAGACACCCTAACCCCCTCCATCCAGAGCCCAGACATGGTGCACCCCTGAGTCCAGACACCTGTATCCCCTACTCCCAAGGGCCCAGCCACGGGGTGCCCCCTAGCCCAGATAACCACACCTCCTACCCCCAGAAACCAAGGATCCAGAGAGAGAAACAGCCTGAGGTTGGGTCATGGGTTTGTATGGAGTTTCCTGCAGACCACTCTTTCTTTCAGGGCATGCCGGGAACTGCAGCTCCCTGGAACCCTCCAGCTCCTCCTCACCTTCCCCCTCTCCTTGGCATTGTCCTGTATTTGCCAGCTGTAGAGCCAGGGCCTGCTGGGTCTGGTGGCCCCTAGTGGTGGCCAGCAGCTCTCCAGCACCAATTCTGTGGGGAGAAATGAAATTCTGCACAGAACATTAATTCTGTGCAAATTCTCCATTGCTCAATGGTATAGAATTCCCCCAAGACTAGCGATAGTGTCAAATTTACATTGTTTGGTCCCAAAGACTTTGAAATGCAAAGTCCAGATATTCATGCTGTTTATTTGGAGTTATGGTAGATCTTCATTTGAGGACATACACATTCTTTAGCAACATCATGTCTCTCTACAGTTTTTGCCAATTCTGCTCAATTTTATTGCACATCTCACCAATCTGAATTTTTCTTAAAGATCCATTTTGGGAGCCATGTGATTACATGAGACTCCCAGCTTTCATTTTACAAAAATAGTACATTTCTAGCCCTCTTTATTGCTAAGAAGAACTTGAAAAATATCCCCAGTGCACTCTAAAGGCTTAAAACCCAGAAGGCAATTATTTTTTTAAAAGTGTATTATTTTTGTTTGAATACTATGATTTTAAAGCCAGTTATGATTTTTGAGGACTGACTCATGGTTTTTGAATGTGTGAGATTGGCAATGCTACCCGTACAACATGCACATAGTGCCAGAATATACACGGTCCCTGCAGATTGTGCAATAAAGAAGGCACAAAAAATCCTTCCCACCTTTAACTCTTTATGCAGTGTCCAGCCACAGTTGCAATCCAAGCATTCCTGTGAGGTGAGGGACTGTTCCTCAGGGGTACCTTGAAGCACAGGAAACCCCTAAAAATAGTGGGGGGGTAGAGACAAGACTATAGTCCTAGGCCAAAATAGGGATGTAACAAATAAAAATAATGAAAATCATAGTGTATGAATGATTGTCTGGCTATCTGGACTCTCTCCTCAGACCCTACACTACTAGCACTCCCAGCTATCTTTGAGACACCACCGACTTCCTGAAGAAACTAAAATGCATTGGTGATCTTCCTGAAAACACCATCCTGGCCACCTTGAATGTAGAAGCTCTTTACACCAATATTCCACATGAGGATGGACTATAAGCTGTCAAGAACAGTATCCCTGATGAGGCCACAGCACATCTGGTGGCTGAGCTTTGTGACTTTGTCCTCACCCACAACTAGTTCAGATTTGGAGACAACTTATACCTTCAAGTCAGAGGCACTGTTATGTGTACCCGCATGGCCCCACAGTATGCCAACATTTTTATGGCTGACTTAGAACAATGCTTCCTCAGCTCTTGTCCCCTAGCATCCCTCCTCTACTTGTGCTACACTGATGACATCAGATGGACCAACGGGAAGGAGGTCCTTGAATTCCACCTGGATTTCAACAATTTCCACCCCACCATCAACCCCAGCCTGGACCAGTCCACACAAGAGATCCACTTCCGGGACACTACAGTGCAAATAAGTGATGGTCACATAAACACCACCCCATACTGGAAACCTACTGACCACTATGCATACTTACATGCCTCCAGCTTCCATCCAGGACATAGCACATAATCCATTGTCTACAGCCAAACCTTAAGATACAACCGAATTTGCTCCAATCCCTCAGACAGAGACAAACACCTACAAGCTCTTTATCAAGCGTTCTTAAAACTACAATACCCATCTGGGGAAGTGAGGAAACAGATTGACAGAGCAAGATGGGTACCCAGAAGTAACCTACTACAGGACAGGCTCAACAAGGAAAACAACAGAACACCACTGGCCATCACATACAGCTCCCAGCTAAAACCTCTCCAGCACATTATAAATGATCTGCAACCTATTCTGGAAAACAATCTCTCACTCTCATAGACGTTGAGGAACAGGCCAGTCCTCACGTACAGACAGCCCCATAACCTGAAGCAAATACTCACCAGCAACTACACACCATACCACAGAAACACTAACCCAGGAACCAATTCCTGTAGCAAACCTCATTGCCTACTCTGTCCGCATATGTACTCTAGTGACACCATCAGAGGACCCAACCACATCAGCCACACCATCAAGAGCTCATTTACCTGCATGTCTTCTAATGCTATATATGCCATCATGTGCCAGCAATGCCCCTCTGCCATGTACATTGGCCAAACCGGATAGTCCCTACGTAAAAGAATAAATGGACACAAATTGGACATCAGGAATGGTAACATACAAAAGCCACTAGGAGAACACTTCGATCTCCCTGGACATTCTATAACAGATTTAAAAGTAGCTATACTTGAACAAAAAAACTTCAGAAACAGACTTCAAAGAGAAACAGCAGAACTAAAATTCATTTGCAAATTTAACACTATTAATTTGGGGTTGAATGGGGACTGGGAGTGGCTGTCTCATTACAAAAGCAGTCTTGCTTCTCCTGGAATTGACACCTTCTCATCTATTATTGGGAGTGGACTATATCCATCCTGATTGAACTGGCCTTGTCAACACTGGTTCTCCACTTCTGAGGTAACTCCCTTCTCTTCATGTGTCATTATATAATGCCTGCATCTGTAACTTTCACTCCATGCATCTGAAGAAGTGAGATCTTTTACCACGAAAGCTTATGCCCAAATAAATCTGTTAGTCTTTAAGATGCCACTGGACTCCTTGTTGTTTTTGTGGATACAAACTAACACAGCTTCCCCCTGACTTGAGTGTATGTACTGTATCTGTAATGTTTTGAGCTCTCTTTCCCCTTACCCCCAGAATGAAATAAAGTTCAACTTGTAGCTGTATTTACTGCTTTTCCTAGTTGTTTCATTGCCTAACTCCTAGAGAAGGATTATCTTTCATTCACAAATAAAAGAAACAACAAAACTATTCTCTCACTATGTATTATTCACTCTCATAACTTCACCTGCTACTTATCACCTTTCGTGAACTGTTGAGTTATATCTGTTCCATTATCCTCTGGCAGTGTATTGTTTAGGATATAATGCTCATATACTAGCTAGTAACTAACTAACTCTTATACTAACTGCTGATGGCCAATGGAAACATTTAAATAAAATCTGGTTTGAGCTTCCCACTTAGTTATAGAAAATCATATGGACTTGAAAAATTGAAATAAATATATTTTACAACCAAGTATTTGAAAGTCACTCTCCTTTACTTATCTTCCAAGATGTAAGGTTAGGGCAATATGCTCCCCTTGCAATATATTTCCCCCATTACTTGTGGAGACATCAGTTACTAGGTAGGTGCTGAAGCTTGGTTCTAATGTGCCTCTTTCAGTATCATTAGATAGTGCAGCAAAGTAGTGCTGCTCTGGGCTAGTATAAAAGTAATGTTTGCAGTAATTATGAATATGATGGTCCCTGTGACTGGCCCCTACATAGCTACAGACCTCTAGTGTGCCCCTGTTGGCAGACATCAAACCAAACAGGACAGGGAGGGATGAGGAGGAGGCAAAGCCACGGCCTCAGCTCTCACTTCACATCTGTGTGCTCTGCAGGTTGGGGGCCTGGTGCCAGTGCACCTCCTGAGGCACACCCCACCCTGAACTCTTCTGGGGCAGCACAAATCTGTAGCACCTCTAACCTAGATCCACTGCTAAATGCCACATCTAGGCCCCATATTTCCGATAAAAGAATTTGAAATGATGATAAACAAAAAGGGCTCCAGCTTCCATTCTTTAGCTATGGATATGGAAGTTACTTTACATGTAAATATATGAGACAGTCCTTTCTGTGCAATTGAGGGAAAATGGGGGGGAACACAGCTTGAACTGAGAAAGAGAATTTGAAACACGACTGTTCAGCAGCCAGTCAGAATCATCACTAAGTAACCCTTTATCTGCATGCATGGGATCTAATTCACCATGGCCTTGTACTTCATGTAATCACTTACACCAGTAGAATGTGGATGTAAAATACTACCATTCTGATGTGGTGGCATTTCACACCTAGTGTCACTCATTTTTGATTTGTGTAAATGCACAGACAGAGAGGATTTAAGTGTTAAATGGCAGTAAAATTCAATTGGATGGAGATCAGGACAACATTAAACTTACTTATCTTCCAACATACTTGTGGACAGGAATGTTCTGTGCTCAAGTACATCATCAGTGTTGTTCCAATAAATTAAAAAAAAAAAATTGAGGTTAAATACTGGCAAGTTCTTTACTGTCTTTCTCAGGGTTATTTGTTTCACCAAGGCTGAAGTGTCCACAGTATTTAGCATTATATACCCCAACAGTATTACTGATGTTCCAGTTCTCTTCAGGAAAGTAAGAGACAACAGGTTTAAATGAAGACAAAGTGTAGGGTAAAGCATATCCTCCACTGCAGGTACCACGTGAGTCTCAATATCAAAGAACGTGAGTCATAACCTGGCCCCCACTGTGGCTGCTTTGCACTAGTCCAGAAGTACAAGGCAACCACAAAGTCAGCTTAGTCAGATAGCTAAGGATTCCTCTAGAATAGTGTAAGGCTGGCCAAAACCCATGTCACTTCCTCCAGGACCCTCGGTTTGTGTGTGTAATGTCAGCAAGATTGCCCTTGAGTTCTTACAGTCCTAGGCTGCTGGGATGGCACCCTTTGAGTTTTTGCACCTGGGTACAAGTTAAGCATGGACCTACAGCTGGGTCCTAGCCTGCTTTAAGATCAAGGGAGAAGGTATAAAAATGGCATACATCCCACTTTGCCCACCACCTCAGGTCCTGAGTAGAGCTGGGATGGATTGTATGATCTACCCTGATGAAATGAATATAATGCTCAAGTCATGCTTCAAACTTGTAAGATCGTGAATGATATTTTTCAGAGAGATCTGTGTGTTTCTTCAGTGACCATTGTTTACTATGAAATATTTTAACAAATGATTCCGTTAGTTGTATCGCCCACATGTAATTAATAGTTTTACTAAAGGGCTACATATCTGCAGCAGTGTGAGTGTGAGGTGCTTAGCTGTCTTTCAAGTCATCCAACATTCTTGTCCCTATGACTTCATATAGCCTTAGTGCAGAAGAAAATGATGGAAGACCCTGAAGCTGATAGAACAGAAGCTGTTAATTCCGTAAATAATGTTCTGTTCTCATGGTGACCAAGCATATATGTAACATATATATGAAAATTTCATATAAATTACATGTTTCATTGGACTTATATGACACAGAATCATAGAATTGTAAGACTGAATGGGAGCTTGAGAGGTCATCTAGTCCAGTCCCCTGCATTCATGGCAGGACTAAGCATTATCTAAACCAGTGCTTCTCAAATTCGGTCGGCCGCTTGCGCAGGGGAAAGCCCCTGGAGGGCCGAGCCAGTTTGTTTACCTGCTGTGTCTGCAGGTTCAGCTGATTGCAGCTCCCACTGGCCACGGTTTGCCGCTCCAGGCCAATGGGGGCTGTAGGAAGTGGCATGGGCCAAGGGTACTGAAGTTAAGCTGACTGGTCTGTAATTCCTCGAGTTGTCCTTATTTCCCTTTATATAGATGGGCACTATATTAAGACGGCCCTTTTTCCACTCCTCTGGAATCTTTCCCATCCTCCATGGACCCTTCATATAAACAGTCCACTCATATGTCTAACATATATTAAAAAATATATAGAATATTCATAGGTATTAAACATATGTTCTCCACCCATGGATAAACTACTGAAAAAAGTTACATCAATTTACAGATGATTGAAGCAACATTTTTTATTTCCAATATGAACAAGTTTCTGATTCCCATTGGCATAAGACTTATAGCAAAGGTGAACTTAGGCAGTGTCTTGAATCAATCAAAGTGTTAATATATGTAGTGACAGTTTTTCAAGTGACACTTCAAAAAGGAACTCAAACTTTCCTTTGTTCACCTTCATTCTCTATGGCTCATGCAAAGTGCTGAATTAACGACGATAGAGACTGATATCTTTCATTTACCCATAGAACAAGTAAAGAATGGCTAGTGGCAATGAAAACTTCTTTATACCGTCCACTAATATTCATCAATGCTGATCGGAAGACACCAAAGTCTCTCTGGTGATTATTTCTCTGCTGAGACTTCTAACAAGAATAATATCAACGTTGACTGTGCTTTTCTGTGTTGTGAACATTTGTCCACTAAGAATTTAACTGAGCCCAGCAACTCATCTCACACAGGTCATTAAATAAGCACATCATTCTGTATTCATTATTCTCCTGTTTAAAAGGTTTCAAACATCCCATCAGTGAGTTAAAACAATACTATGTGATTTACTGATAAGTAATCAATTCACCCATGAAGA
This sequence comes from Chelonoidis abingdonii, assembly GCF_003597395.2. Classification (NCBI taxonomy): domain Eukaryota; kingdom Metazoa; phylum Chordata; order Testudines; family Testudinidae; genus Chelonoidis; species Chelonoidis abingdonii. The sequence goes on from NC_133771.1 coordinate 90,683,374, forward strand.
GTAGTGAAATACAATTAATCTAAGTAATAGTTCTCAAACAAACCATAAAGTAAAATTTGTTCATGTAAAACTGTTTCTCAAATACATTCTCAGAGATCAAGACTGAATTGTGGACTCCTGAAAGGAATAAAAGTTAAATTCGCAACGGATATTATTCACTATGAATAATTCAACAAATTCTTTTCACAGGACACTTCTCTCAGCTGGTTTTTGTATGAGTACTTCAAAGAATTGGGGTTGAATTGACTCAATGCAATGTTGATCTGGATCCTAGAAGAATTTGCTGTCCTCCATGAAGCAGTGACATTTGAGAAATGCATTTTTTACTTTTTTCTCTTGAGAATGTTTCTTTGAAAATTAGGATATTTTACTGAGCTCAGATGCAGCAGGAAAATTTTCATGTTGGTTTTCATTACTAGAAAAACTCACGCTGAATCACAGGATTCCTGATATTCCACTCACATGCTCTATCGTCATGAATCATTGAAATCTTTCACTTTTGTTTCTAACAGCATATGTGGGCACTTTAAGGCCAATGAAAAAATGTGCAAGTGAGGAAAATCCAACAATAGCATTTCCGTTTTTCTTTTTATTTCCCCTTCCCCCTCATTAAAACCTTTCACTGAGAAAAGGAAGTCATTTTTTTTTCTTGGCGTCAAATTTGGATAAGCCAGAGTTATGCTGGAGCTAACTGCTAGCAGCTGAGTTCCAGAGTGATGTATAAACAGAGTTCAAAGACAGAAATAAATTTACAAATGCATTGTTAACATAGTTTCTTTTACCACCACTGTATTTTATGTATTAATCTGAGCATCGGAGCGCTTTTCTGCAGCTGTGGCCCCTGTTTTAAAAACTAACTAAAATAATAAGAATAATTTCTGAAACCACTAATGGGGCTTTATGGAGACAGCATGGATTAGGATTGGCTTGGCATTGCTTCATACATCTTCCTTTATTTGTATTCACATCACACTTGCAGGCATTTGCAACTTTTTCTGTTCTGTCAAAACAACTGTTTTTCCATGTATTACCAGTGATGCTTCACTGAAGCCCAGGCTAGACAGTAAGTTAGCCATTGTGGGACGAGTATGTCATGGGCTCACATGCAAGCTAGCCATGTTTAATACAGTGCCAAACATCACTATCCCTTAATCTGGATAAATATCCTTTATTTTCATGTGAAAACCAAAGATGTGAGAGATAATAACGACTTAGTCTGAAACTGTCTGGAAGTTTGTTTCAGTTCCAAGAAGTACCCAAGTGGTAGATACTTATCCAAAATCTATCTGAACTGAATCTTTCAGTGTGTAAATTTGGACTTCAGAGATATACTGATCTTGTTTTATCATGTGTAAGTTTTACTGCTATTCCAAATATGCTGATTAAACCTCCATACCACAGCATCACACTTTCTTTCTTGTACAAGGCATATATGAAGAAAATTCTGTAGTGGATATTCGCTACTATTTCCTGCCTTAAGCAATGAATTCCATTGAATAGTATTCATGTAGTTAAAATAAACAAACCAAAAAACTTGCTTCCCATGGGTGAGGTGGGATGTTAAAGTTCCAGAGAGAGAGAGAAAGAAAATATTTGTGCCTGTTCATGGGAGCATCAGTTGAGAAGGGAAATAGGGAACAATACTTTTTTCCTTTTAATAGGAGGAGCCTCATTTTCTGAATTACACTGGGGTAAATCAAAACTCATTCCACTGAGATTCAGGAAAACACACATCAATGTAACACACTTAAAAATGAGAGGAGAATCAAGTACTGCAGTGCAATCTCAAGAAATTCATTTCTAGAGTAACTACACTGACGTCTGAATTCTGCCAGATGCGCTTGGGAGGTGGCCATTGCTCCATAGTCATTGCTCTGAGATGAAGGGACCTGGCATTTGAGCTGCCATTTACACTCTTTCCCAAAGCACAACCTTATCATTTCAGCCTGATAGATGGAGATTTAAAGTAGTGCAAATATCTGGGTCTCCCATGATGCAACGATCCACCAGATTACCAAATATTTCTTTTTTCAAAAGAATGAGTTTGCTTTTTAATCAAGTGGAATTCTCTAGAAATGGAAGGGAATGTATTTTTAATTAATAAAGATCAAACACTGCCCTGAGAGGTTGGGTTTGTGGGTTTTAATGTAAATTCTCCTTTTGGATCCACATAGATCTCTTTGACTTCACCAGGAACAACAGAAGCTCATCTAAGCATATGATACAATTACAATTATTTTTATTTATAATAATCAGCATAGTTCACAGAGCTATTTCATATCACAGAATAAAGAGTCAACGTGTTTTCTCCATTCCTTAAACATTTTCACATCTAACTGTGGCTTGTGGCACCAATTTGATGGATCCATTTGTGGCCAGGGCTGTCTAGTGCTGAGTAACAAATAGCAACAGCAGTCACTTGTCTCCTGGCTGGGAAACTAAGGCTATTGTTGGCAACACTTTTGATGGTCAGGGGTGTGAAAAAACACCTCCCTGACCGACATAAATTTCATCGACAAAAGCACCAGTTTGGACAGCGCTATGTTGGCAGGAGATGCTCTTATGCCAATATAACTACCACTGCTCATTGGAGTAGTTTAATTATGCCGATGGGAAACTCTCTCCCACTGGCATAGAGTGGCTATACAGGAGACCTTACAGTGGTGAAACTGCCATGGTACATCTGTGCTGCTGTAAGGTCTTTAGAGTAGACATGACACAAAGAGGACACTTTGAGGGGATGATGGAAATTGGTTCACTCACAAGGTGTGATCCTGGCAAAATACGTCACTGCAGGTCTAATGGTAAAACAAATTCTGAAATACTGGCTCACAGGACCTCACTCTTCGCTTAGTCTCACAAATAATAATAAAAAGAAGAAGAAATAAATAAATAATAAAGACAGGGAAATGGTACTTAATATATACTTCTTATGAGTGAAGAGTTTATTAAACTAAGAAAGGCAAGTTGTCAGAAATGAGGTGAAACAAATGTGATAAACCCTGTATTTGGAGTTCTTCTACCGCATAGAAAGTGGCAGAAGCATAGCCTACTTCGTCTAAAAATAAACACTCTTTTAGAATATTGTGGCCATCAGCTGGAACAAGTGTTCACTTCAAAGAAGTGGAAAAGGGAACAGAGGAGATATTTCTGTCAAAGCTGCCTGCTTAAGCAGTTTCAGGTTTAATTTTTGTGTCTGTTTTGCAATCCCTTGGTTGTCAAAACTGGCTGACACAACAAATGAAATGTGGCTGATGCCACTCTTGGATATTCTGGGTTCCTGAAAACTGTAAAAAGATTTGTGTTGACAGATAATTCACAGACGCACCATATTGTATACCATTATTACTCAAGAGTGAAAACCAGAGAACCCTGGACTGGAGACTGAAGCCTTGTATGGGCTGCCCTTTTATTATAGAGATATGGTCCCTTATATGTAGGTCCATGATATAGGACACTCATCTTTGGAGCTCAGGTAAAAGGGGTCTGTCATCCAGTCAATTTGCTCTGACTGATGGGCGAGAGCGTGTGACAAGAAGTGTCTCAGGGACCCATCAGAGAAGACTCAATGGCATCCCTTGGCCTTTAAAAACAAAAACAAAAAAAATGATGTCAGGTCCCCAAAATCATGAGACTGATTTAAAATCAGGAGATCTTTAAAAAATAAATGTGGAGTTCTTTTTAGTTGTCTTCTGGTTTTTGGGCATTTTGGATACATTTGGGACACATTATTTGAGTCCATCTCTATAACCATGAGGGCTAAAAGCTTTCTTTTTTTCTTAAATCATGGAAGTTGGGATTTCTACGTGACCACCTGACAGAAGCTAAGGCTTTAAGAAAAACACCAACCATAGTGAGACATAATAAAACTGAAAGTTGGCAACACTGAAACTGGAGATAAACTAGGAGGAGGAGGGACAGGAATCTCCAGAAAAGCAGGGTTCATCGATCACAGATTCCAAGCGCCAAGTCTGACTTACTAGAAAGTTATATCAAAGGATTAGAGGGGAAAAAAATAAAAATTCTAAGCTTTACTCCATAAATTCTGTATTTGTAAAGCCAAGATATTTATTCATTCATCAGCAACACTGCCCTTTGGAATGATTAATTTTTGCAAAAGAGGGAAGAATATCCAGATGCGTCAGAGTAGAGTCTCTTATTAAATGTCTATTGTATTGTGGAAGCTGTAGCTATTCCCCTCGCAGAGGTGGTTTTATTACTGCACTAGGAGAGCTTTCTCCCAGTCCTGGAGACACGACAACACAGCCATGTTAAAGCGCTGCTGCAGCAGCACTTTAATGTTGGTTGTATGGACATACCCAGAGAGAGAGAGGGGGAGAGAGAGAGAGAAGGTGGATGAGGTAATATCTTTTATTGGACCAGATTCTGTGGGTCAGAGAGACAATCTTTGAGCTCCACAGAGCTCTTCTTCAGGTCTAGAAAGGTCTCAGAGTGTCACAGCTAAACTCAAGGTGGAACAGAATTATTTAGCATAAGGAGTCAAGAACTTGTAAGAAATGAAGTGGGGCAATTAACACCTCTGCAGTCATTGGCAAAAAGGAGAGTTAGAGAGTTACAGATTGTTGTAATGAGAGATAAAACCAATGTCTCTATTTAGTCCATGATTTTTGATGTCTAGCAGAGTTATGAATTTAAATTCCTCAGATTATCTTTTGAAAGTGTTGTTCAGGTTTTCTTTGAGGACAAGAAGTGAGAAGTTGGCTATGGAGTGATCGTTTTGTGAAAACGGTTTGCCATCAGGGTATAGATTATTTTTGTCCATCTTTTTTGTGCGTTGAGAGTGTAGTGACTGTTTAGTTTCATCCACATAGTTGGTAAAAGCTACTTGTGGTGGCAAAACTCTGTTGTTTTGCCGACAAAATAAAACCACCTCAATGAGAGGCATAAAGCTTTTTGTGGCAAAGTTAAAGCGACAAAGCATCAGTGTAGACACTGCTGTTTGTTTTCTTGACATAACTAGCTTCTGCCAGGATCCCACAATACCTGCTGTGACTGCTCTGTCACCTGTTTTGATCTCTTGGGTCTCAGGTAGGTCAGCCTACTGTCTCTCCTGCCCCAAACAACCACTCTCTTCTCCCTTCTCACCCTTCTGCCATTTTAGTTGAAAAAGTGGCTGACAATCTACTAGGATGCCCCTGGAATGATGGGACTGAGAAACCTGCATCATGTGATGCTGTACCTGCCCCAAAGCAACCTGTGGGATCGCTACTCACAATGCACTTCTCTTTGTGTTGATGCAAGAGCTGCTAGTGTGGATGCACTCTGCTGACACAAGGAGTTAGTGTGTACATGCAACAGTGGTTTTAATTAAAGCGGCATAACTTTTGCCAACAAAACTTTGTAGTGTAGACAAGGCCACACATTCATCTGTTAGAGCCAAAACATGTTATTTATACGTTAGAAATGTATGCCCTAATTTGTAGACAAAGAGAAACATGGGATGGGGGAGGGCGAAAAAGAAAACACACACACACCTCTGATCTGCAAATAGTTTGGTGTGATTCTTTTAGCACATTTTTAACATTCTATCTTAGTCCCACAAAACTAACTAGGAGAGTGTTCCTCATTATCCAAACAAGATACATTTCTGATTATGTTCTAAGTTGCAGTCTTGAGTTGCATGGTCTGCAAAGGTAAAGAAAGTCTTCTTATCTGAGAGAAAATAAACTGGACCTCAATTTCTAGAAAATGCTCTGTTTGTTTTTTAATGTCATGATTTTCTCTTGCATATTTGGGGAATATAGTACATGCAAATTATACTTGGCCAATTTTTTATTTGTCATACATCATCCTTAAACTTTACTGCTGGCAGATAACTTATATGAGTCCCATGTATATTGATAGTCCTCTCAAGCAATACAGAGCTCTGTGCAGTTTTTTTTTTTTTGAAAGAACAATGTCACAAATCAATCTTTTAGAAAGATTTGTTTCTATTATCTCCAGGAGTCTACATAAAGAAATCTTCTCTTCTCCTGTATCATCAGGTGACCTTGTAACGGTCTCTGTAATCTTCTGTGCCCACAAGATATTGATAGCAACCTTAGTACCTCCAATAGCAGTTGTTATATCTGGAGCACAAGGGGTCAGCTTTGGCCAAACAACCCAGAGGAAAAAATGAGTAGCAGAGGTTAGTTGGTGTATTCAACAAAAGCCTTTGGCTTTCTCTGTCTCCACCTCCCTGTGGAACAAGGCACATTAAACCAAACAGTCACAAATCAGAGAGTCAAAGGTATCTTCCTGTGGGAAGGAAAAAAACCAAACCAAACCATCCAACCTCAGTGATATTTACTGTAAGGAAGCAGTTAAACAGCAAAACCAAGCCCCAGGGGAAGTTATGTGTCATAGTAAATGCCCAGCAGCAGGGAGTCCTGTCTCAGAGCAATAGTCTCCCTTTCCTTCCAAGACACATCTGTTAATTTTGATTGTACATTAGGGACCAAATTCAGCAATATACATGAATGAGAGACTATTGACTGCAAGGTGAGCAGCTATGTTTAGATGTTAACATGCGTCTACAGTGGCATAAAATGATAGGAAATAGAGAAATCCTCTTTATATTCATTGAGCTTGATTCAGATGGTACTTACACTAGTGAGAATCAATGTAAAACCTATCAACTTGAAATAATAATAATAATAATAATAATAATAATAATAATTGGAGATATGCCTATCTCCTAGAACTGGAAGGGATCATGAAAGGTCATTGAGTCCAGTCCACTGCCTTTACTAGCAGGACCAAGCACTGAGTGATCCCTAAGTGGACCCCTCAGGGATTGAATTTACAAGCTGTGGTTACTCCCAATTTACACCAGTGCCATTGACATCAGAATCAGGCCCCATACATTTTAGGCCAAAAATGATGGTGGATTAAGGACCTCAGGTGTTTGGAGATAAATATTATCTGGATGTTTGAATGATTTCAATATGGTCATGAATGGAGCCAAAGGTAGAGTTATGGTATGGCATCTTCAATTACAAAGCAGGGTCCAGGCCCAAATGTATTGCTGTAGTAACATCAACCAAAGACTCACCTTGTCCTCTTCAAGTGGAAGTTTCACTACAGAAAATGTAGTGGGTTTTTTGTTTGTTTGTTGCTTTTGTTAGACCACATTTTTCTCCACTGCTTTCAGTTTAATAGGGAGTCTGTAAACGAATCATTCTCCACTTCAGTACAGAACTGCTCAGCATAGCACTTCAGGACTCAGCATAACTGCAGTTATGGCACATCACATTTTCAGAATCAATTGCTGTTGGAGTGGGATTTCACTGAACACCATTTGAAAGACTTTCTCTTGCAGAATAAATATGATCCTGAAGCTGCTTCATTCTACAGTAAATATTGAAAATACAATGAAGCTTTTTCTCAGCTGTGCCTCAATTGGAGGTCAGCTATCGGTCACGCTCACAGAGTCTTAGTTATTTGTTTCTATGCAGTTAGACTGCAGATCCTGTTTTTAAGGGCATGTCCAGCTATGATGTCTACATGAATTCTGTTGTATTCTTACACAGTGTTTGCAGGAAATACATTACATGCTGAATTGTTTGCGTTCTGTGATATACAAATGACAGCTCACTTACTGAGGCTTTGTCTACACTAGCACTTTTTTCGGTAAAATTTTTGTCGGTCAGGGGTATAAAAAAAACACACACCGACCGACGTAAGTTTCACCAACAAACGTGCCAGCTCTCCCACCAACACGGCCACCTCTGTTCATCGGGGATGGTTTAATTATGCTGACAGGAGAGGTCTCTCCTGCCGGCATAGAGCGGCTACATGGGAGACCTTACAGCGACACAGCTGCAATGGTACAGGTAGACATATCCTGAGAAATACCAGTTCCAGGGCTGGTTCAGATTTTGATCCCTTTGTGAATGTGTCTAAGCTGGTGAGTCTCAAGTTATCTCTGTAAAGCTCTGTGAGCACAAAACAGCTTTCTAGCCCACATCAGGTGGCACTGAAGCAGGAATGGTAGAACTCTCATTACTACTTTGAGCTGTGCCTAGAGGGGTGGGCACCAACAATCTTGGCACCTACTGCAGATGAGGTTTTGGCAACATTATCGGAATCAGTCACGGCCAGCTGTGCAAAAGAGAAGGATGATTGAGAGACAGAAAGAGAAAGAGAGGTTATGGGTACTAGAAGAATGAGCAGGACTAAGGGGCATTCCTAACTCAAAAGTCAGATGCATTTTCTCCCCAGTAAGAACCCATTGGGGTAGTAGTTACATTTAAATAACACTCCCATCAGAGGCACAACCCATAAAATAACTGTTTGCATAATAGCAAACTGTTTGCAAATGTGTGAGCTGTAAAAGCACAATGTCAAAACCCCCTCCTGTTCCGTGGCACTAAATGGCAACTGCTACTGGCTGAAATTATGTATTGGAAAAAGCTAAGTATGATCCCAGAGTAGACAGATGTTACTATTTGCTGTATTTTCCAACAATCTCTTCCTCAACCCAATGCCTGGAACTCAATCTTATCCACAGTAACTTGCTGCTTCTTCTGGCATTCTCCTCTAGAAAGATTACTGAACATCTTAAAATAAAGCTTTGCCGAGTGCTTAACCCTTTGCCTTTTTAGATGCCTAAACAAACACTGTGATGCATGTTACTGCAGTGAAATTGTTAAAACATGCACTGATTCTTTAGATGAATTAGACGGTTGAAGTACCCAGTGCCGCTGCTTAGAGCTAACTCTTTGTTACATGCAGGGATTTTTTTAAAATTTTGTTCAGTCAATGCATCCAGTGCACCATGTTTTACAAGGGTCATTTCTAATAGAATTGTGTAATATGGAAAAAATATTTATTGACATTTTAAATAAATTAACTGTAATGGCTTGTGTACATAGGGACATTTAGGGAAATTAATCTGGATTAACTGTTAAAACAGATTAGTTAAACCACATTAAAACCCTGTGTGGATGCTCTTATTCGCAATTAAAGTGGCCTTAATTTGATTTGGCTTAATCCACCTTTGGAAGTGAAATAAAATAAACTGGCACTTAAGGGCACTTCAGTTCTGAATGTGAGCATCCACACAGGCCTTTGATGTGGTTTAACTACTTCACTTTAAATTAACACTTTTAGTTAATTTGGATTAATTTTCCAAGTGTCCCTATGTAGACATGCCCTCATTGTGTTTAAATCTCATCAGCTGGGGCCACTACACAGGGAAACTGCAGAGGAGGGCCTGAGGGTGGAGTGTAGGCAGGACCACACCTGGCTGTTTGGGGAGGCATAGCCTACCCCAGCCTATGATACCCACAACCCATGATCTAGTGAGATAAATTACTGGACAGGCAGTCAGGAGAACTGGGTGCTATTCCTGGCCCAGACACTCACTTGCTTCATGACTTTGGGCAAGTTACTTCACTATGATGTGCCTCTTGGTGTGTCTACACTTGTGGTATCGTGTAGAGTACAGACACTGCACACCCAGCTAGCACAGGTATAAATAGATGGTGAGGCCCTGCTTAGGCAAGCAGAGCAGAGTGCCCTATATGCCTAACCCCCTAGGCTACATACCCTACATGGGTTCTACACACCTAAGCAGTGCCTCCTGTGCCTATGCTGCTGTTTTTAGCAGTGTATTATCCTACTGCCAGAGCCTTTCCCTGCTGTCTCTCCCCTGACAGAGCCTTTCTCCACTACCAGAGCCTCTCGCTGCAGGATGTAGTTACACTTGCAGTGACAACTGTGGATGCAGCTTGCCTTTCACTGTGGTGTGTAGCTACCTATAGTGCCTTTATTCTACAGCTGTAAGTATAGACATGGCTTCTGTTTCCTCTCCCATCCTTTGTCTGCCTTGTTTTAAGATGTTTTGTTTGACTCAAAACAGATCTTTTTGATTTGCCAACATTTTTTGGAATTTTTGGTTTTGGTTTGGGTTAAACCATTTTTTTTTGATCTTTCAGAGCTATCAGTGACTGAAAAATCATTCATTTGCCCAGCTTTAAGCAAATCAAATCAAATCAAATCAAATCATCCTTATCATACAGCACCTGCACAATTTCTTCTATGTTACATGTTGATTTTGTATACACACACTCTGCCTCAAATTTAGCTCCTGCTTTTGATTAATTGGCTTTCTTGGAGAAGGGGCAGGGGCTGTTTGGGGATCATTCTCCAGTGACTCACACTATCTTGTGACTTACTGTACTCTGATGCTTTTGGTCAGACTCAGCATGTTCAGTCCTCTGCTAGCAGCCCTGAAAAGGACATGAACTTGGTATCTTTATCATTTGTCATTCAGCACTATCTAACGTCTGTAGGGGCTCAGCTTTCTTTCAATACTGTTTTACTTTTTACCTATTTTACTTACACTTTTCCACCCTAACCCCAGCTGGAGATATTTTTCTCTTCTTAAAACTCCATTTGTAAATATAATTTTTATTTTTGTACCTTTTTGTGGCACTGGTGGACTCCAGTTTCATTTTGTTTTTCCTCTCAGGGCCTACAGTGCCACACGAAGACTTTAAAATTGTTTGAGGACCCAAAGCAGTACTGTCTAAAGTGTAAAAGTTACAAAGATCGACATTGTGAATGAGAAACCAAATGGCTTTTTTCTGCCAGAACCTGAGATCAGAGACCTGCATGTCCTTGAAATAGCTGATCCCCTCACAAACAGCTCAGGCAGTGAGGGAGCTGAATTCCTCACATTGTAGATGTGTGTGATGGTATCAATTCCTGGTGGTTAAACACAGAACTTGAGACTCAAGTCCTGGCAGGAATGGAAGAGGAGCTGTGTTTCACTTTTATTTGTCCTCTTCTAGCCTACACATATACTGAGCCAGTCTGGCCCAGGTCTGGGCCAGTGAAGCAGCCTCCACCCTGTCTGGGGTTGCAGCCCCTGGGTGGGTAGCTGTCATTTCCCCCCTCCCCTTATTGGACACCGTCCACTTTTCTGGCTTCACTAGCTCCCTTGTGGTCTCCCTTCAGGTTGGGATTGCCACTGCTGCCTCCTCCCGAGTGTCTTGGTTTCTACTGCAAAGTGCTTTGGTTTACATCAATGTAAGTCAGGCTGAATCTTGAACCTGTCCCACTAGGGCCACTGAAGTCAGTGAAACTCCATTTACTTCAACATGAGTAGGATATGGCCCTTGAACTGAACTGAATCCTGTGGTCCTCAGAAATCTATAGCAACACAGCACTGGTAAACCCAGTCATCTATAAGTTAGGTTGGAGGCATAGATGTGACAAATGAACTTTCTTTAAAAAAAAAAATTGCTATAAGGATACATCTTATCAAATTATTAATAAATATCACATTCTGTAAGCCAGTGCAAATAGCAATGAGATCTCTGTATGCATCTGTGTGGATTATAGGACCCCATACTGAGACATTCAATTTTCTCTTCCCCCTCACCTGCCAGTGTCAGTAAAGGCCAATACTGGGAGCAGGGGAAGAGGTTGCTCTTATATTACAAGTTAGACTTTCCTTTGACTTCAAAGGGCTTTGGATCTAGGCCATACCAATTTAGAGATTCCCTAGCAAAAGTGTCCAGATGTGCCAATAGAACTTATGATCAGAGACTGCTTTTTCTTGGTGATGAATCTGTAGCTCTAGAGATATAATAGCCCTTGCAAATTGCTCCTGCCTGCACCAGCAGAGATGAATCTGCCCTATAAAAGTACATTCATAGAAGTAATGTGACAAATTCAACATGATTGTCTTGTCAAGCTAATGTGAAAAGTGAAGAGCAATCAGCTGCAGTTCAGCTAAGAATGAAAAGCAATAAAAAGAAATTCAGATATAGATATTCATCACTAACATTAACATCAAGTCCTGTTGGCATGTTTTAACCTGGGGGAGGTTCATGCAAAAAATTCTAACACATTGACATGTCCAACTTCAAGTGAAATCAGTAATAGAAGTAACATTTTCAATCATCCATAAAGCAAAACGAAGAACTTCTGAAAACTAAAGCTAATACCAAGACACTGAAAATGTACCAAATAATCCCCAGATATCTGGAGAAGGTCATAATTGTCCAGATCACACAATATAATACCTTTCACTGAGGTCCTGAGTTATCTTGTTAGTGCAGGGTTGGCACTGGTAAATGAAAGTCACCTAAACGCTTCAAATGATAGACTCTATGACTTGTTTTATTACCGCTAACTATCTGGACTGGTTGCTTTTACATCATTGAACTTGTTATGATTGTTCTGAGTCTTTGCTTTCAGCTTGACCTGTAGCACTGCTCTGTGGATGAGTTTCATGAATAGTTATTTAGCTTTCTGATAATGTTTCCTTTAACACAGTGAAAGCTATAGTCTCTCCTGGAAACACTCTGGCCTGGTCTACACTACGCATTTAAATCGATTTAAAGAGCATTAAATCGATTTAACGCTGTACCCATCCACACTACAAAGCCCTTTATATCGATATAAAGGGCTCTTTAAATCGATTTCTGTACTCCACCCCGACGAGAGGAGTAGCGCTAAATTCGATATTAACATATCGGATTACGGTTAGTGTGGACGGAAATCGACGTTATTGGCCTCCGGGCGGTATCCCACAGTGCACCACTGACCGCTCTGGACAGCAATCTGAACTCGGATGCAGCGGGCAGGTAAACAGGAAAAGCCCCGCGAACTTTTGAATTACATTTCCTGTTTGCCCAGCGTGGAGCTCTGATCAGCACGGGTGGCGATGCAGTCTCAAATCCAAAAAGAGCTCCAGCATGGACCTTACGGGAGATACTAGATCTGATCGCTGTATGGGGAGACAAATCTGTTGTATCAGAGCTCCGTTACAGAACACGAAATGCCAAAGCGTTTGAAAAAAAATCTCCAGGATACACAGCGCTGCGTGACAAGCGTAACGGGAAGCCAGAGACTCAAATGGACGCTCATGGATGGAGGGGGTACTGAGGACTCCAGCTATCCCACAGTCCACAGCAGTCTCTGAAAAGTATTTGCATTCTTGGCTGAGCTCCCAATGTCTGTAGGTTCAAACACAGTGTCTGGCGTGGTTCAGGGAACAGCTCCTCAGTTTCTTCCCCCCCCCCACCACGTGAAAGAAAAGGGAAAGAAATCATTCCTTGACTACTTTCAATGTCACCCTATGTGTACTGAATGCTGCTGGTAGACGCGATGCTGCAGCAGTGAAGAGCAGTATTCGCTCCTCTCCCCCTCCCCGGTGGTAGACGGTACAATATGACTGATATCCGTCGTCGCCATCAGCCCGTGAGTGCTCCTGGCTGGCCTCAGGTGAGGCTGGCCGGGGGCGCCTGGGTAAAAATGGGAATGACTCCCAGTTACTCCCAGTAGATGGTACAGAATGGCTGGTAACTGTCTTCATCATAGCAACTGGGGGCTGAGCTTCATCAGCCCCCTCCCTTTCCTGTGTAAAGAAAAGATTCTGTACTGCCTGGACTGTCATAGCCCCGGGAGGCTGCCTCCCCCTCATTTTATCTCACTAACAAGTCTCTGTTTCTTATTCCTGCATTCTTTATAACTTCATGACACAAAAAGGGGGGGGGACACTGCCACGGTAGCCCAGGAAGGTTGGGGGAGGAGGGAAGCAACGGGTGGGGTTGTTGCAGGGGCACCCCCTGTGAATACTGACACGGAGCAGCTGTGCTCTGATACACTGGTCCTCTAATACACTTGCCCCTTATTCTAGGCAGGACTGACTCTATTTTTAGAAACCATAAGGGAGGGATTGACTCAGTCCCAAGTGAGTCAATCCCAATTTTGCTTTTGCGTTGCGCCCCCGGCCGATTTCAGCCAGGGGCACTCATGATAGCAGCGGACAGTACAGAGGGGGAGAGATAACCGTCATCTCATTGCCAGTTTTCTCCGGCAGTAGACGGTACAGAACGACCGGTAACCATCTCTGCTATCATTGCAAAAGCAAGTGAATGCTGCTGTGTAGCGCTGGAGTATCGCCTCTCTCTCCGCAGCATCCAGTACACATACGGTGCCGGAAAAAAAAAAAGCTGAACGGGCTCCATGGTTGCCGTGCTATGGCGTCTGCCAGGGCAATCCAGGGAAAAACGGCGCGAAAGGATTGTCAGCTGATGTTTTCCCGGAGGAAGGAATGACTGACGACATTTACCCAGAACCCCCCGCGACAATTAAGATTCAACCCTGAATTCCAAGGGGCGGGGGAGACTGCGGGAACTATGGGATAGCTACGGAAGTGCTACCCACAATGCAACGCTTCAGAAATCGACGTTAGCCTCAGAGCATGGACGCACGACGCCGAATTACTGTGCCTAGTGTGGCCGCATGAAATCGAATTTATAATATCAGTTTTATAAAACCGATTTTAGCTAATTTGATATTATCCCGTAGTGTAGACGTGGCCTCTGAAAGGAAAAGTACTATCTCAAATACATATCTACACACAGGGGCAAATCTTGCACCTAACTTCCTCCCACTTCCACTCCCTTCATGTGAAAGGCTCTCTTTCAGCAAAACCAGTGTTGAGGGCAAGATTGGCAGGAAATGGACATGCAGGAGGTACCAACCTCTTGTAGAGTGCTCGGCTCACTGGTGCATGGAGAGGGCAAACTTGGGAAGCATCGGAGGGAGTAGGGCTGGGGATCCACTGATGTATGAATCCTCAGATTATGGTTCACCACCCAGAGAAGTTATGTTAGGGAAAGCATCCATAGACAGTTTACAGTCTGTCAGGCAATATGCTCCCACCCCAGCCCAACTAACCAGACAGGCTCCGGGATGTGAATTTCAGTCACAAGGCTGGCTTTTCAAAAGTTCAGTACATTGGATGCCAAGTGCTCTGAAATATGGCTGCCAGTGTCACCGATGGGCTACCGGATGCTCAGTTCTTTTGCAAATCTGGCCCTGCTTGTGGGTACTGAGTGTTTGAAAAATCTATTTCTGAAGTCCTAAAACTGGCCAACAGCATACAGGTTGAGCACTACTCTATTTGAAGTTCTTGAAAAATTGTGCACTTTGTTTCCCTAGTTGTGATGACAACCTACCAAATATAATGCCCGAATGAGTAAATGTGTTCATTTTAAAATGTCAGCTTGGGCAAACATTGACTTTGGAAGGCTAAAGATCATTTCTTTCTTTAGATCAGAAAATTGAGACTTTGAACAAGTGTCAAAGCACTCACCACACTTACATTTATTATTTCTGACTGTAATACTTTAAAATTCTGCATTTTTTCCTCCTTGTAAACTGACCATAAACTCTTTGGGAATTCGTTAATTTGCTATTCAAAGGTATTCACAATTTTCATAGATTTTTAGATGGAGAGATTTTAAGATGAAAGGGGACCACTGTGATCATCTAGTCTGACCAGACACAAAACATAGACCATAGAACCTCACCTAGTAATTCCTGCATCAAGCCCATAACTTTTGGTTGAGCTACAGCAATTTCTCCAATGAATAATTCTTGATCTTCAGATCGTTCCTAAACAATTCATTACAAATCTTCCAAATCTGAAGTCAAAATTGTGCTGGTTGGGTTAGTTACTCAGGTCACATAGCATTGTTTCATTCCCTGGAGGTATGATTTTGGTAATTAACCAATAAAGCAAAATATTCAAAATACATTTGGATATATAGGGCAGGCTCTTCAGCTAGTGTACATTTGTGAAATTGATTGCAAAAGCTACTTTATTATACTCTGGTGAGTCACTTTTAAGGCTTATATGCTCCAATATTTTCTTTCTCTCTTTTGTAAATAAACCTCTTCCAATATAAATGAACAAAAATGCAAAATGTAGTTTTGTTATATGTTCAATACAGCCACATAATCTCTTTTCTCAATATACATTATATAGTCTTTATTGTAAGGGGGACTTGTGTTTCCTGAAAGAATGAGAAGAAAAGAAAAAAAAAGAGGGTTTGAGCACTATGCAAGCTCATCCACAATGCACAGTGGATCAGCAATTTCTTATTTGCTTTGTAAATCTGCTTTCTATCATTTTAAGACTTAGATCTTACCACTCTCAGAGTCTGATACTATGGCAACAGTAATTCATCTTTTCTATTTCTTTCCCTGTGCTATATAGCAATTCCATCTTATTTGGACTGACACAACCTTGGTTTTGATCCTGTTCATTGGTTGTCCTGTTTGTTCACAGTTGCCAACTTTCACGCGGTAAATAAGCACCCCGACTTTCAGGATAAGCCAAAATTTCAATTCAATAATCCCATTTCAAAACAAGGCTAAAACAAGCCAGTCCCTAAGAACCCCAACGCTCGATGTGACTAGATCCCCCCGGAGTGCATTCTGGGACTGTGGTGGGCTCGCTGTGCACCACGACTCTCTCTCCACCTTTCCCCTTGCCCCTTTTGCCCCTGCTTGCCAGGAGACGATAAAAAAAAAAAAAGAAGAAGCAACAAGCTACAACAAGCAACAAGTTACAAACGAAACATACAACAAGCTACAAGCCAAAAACTAGCCAACAAGCAACTCACAAGCCAATTAAGCCCATAACAAGCCCAATTTCTGTGTTTTTTTCATGAGTTTGGCATGTCTGGTCCTGTTGTCCACAATTCAGCACATCATGTCTGAAGACATTCTCTAGGAAGTCATCTTTCATGGCTTTCGCAACATTAAGAGCATTGACTTCCCACAGAGCACAGTATGCAGTGTAAAACAGCATTTGATTAAATATATCTAGCCCTCCCATGTATTTTGTACAATTTTAGTATAGTATCTAACAACCTGATGTTTTGTATTTTCTTCACTATCAGGGCTTTAAAGAAGATGGTGGCAAGCAGTTTAAACCTGAAATTTGATTTGCTTGTACGTTTGTAGAGCCTGGCGGAGAGTATGTCAAGGTCAGGGATAGGCAACCTTTGGCACATGGCTCGCCAAGGTAAGCAGTATGTTTGTTCTGAAAATGAGAAGCTACAATAAGAAAAATATTTTGGTCTACAGCCCTTTCTTAGCAAATATATCCTCCTATCGTATAAAATATGGCTGATAAAGGGAAAAGAAAAATCCTAGGTTACTGGGATTATTGAGTTGTAATGCTCTCCAGGTATTTGCCTGTGGGTTGTATAGGAATGACAGAGTGTAGATGACTGTCATATATGGACATATGTTTTTCATATATGGACATTTTTCCATATGCTGAGGACTGGGTAATAACACGAGAGAAAACTCTGACTGTAAAACTAAATTAGCTCTTTGAACATAAGAACAGCCATACTGAGTCAGACGAAAGGTCCATCTAGCCCAGTATCCTGTCTTCTGACAGTGGTCAAGCCTGGTGCCCCAGAGGGAATGAACAGAACAGGTAATCATCAAATGATCTGTCCCCTGTTGCCCATTCCCAGCTTCTGGCAAACAAAGGCTAGGACACCATCCCTGCCCATCCTGGCTAATAGCCACTGATGGATCTATCCTCCATGAACTTATCTAGTTCTTTATTTAACCCTGTTTATACTCTTGGCCTTCACAACATCCTCTGGCGAAGAGTTCCACATGTTGATTGTGCATTGTGTGAAAAAATACTTCCTTTTGTTTGTTTTAAACCTGCTGCCCATTAATTTAATTTGGTGACCCCTAGTTCTTGTGTTCTGAGAAAGAGTAAATTACATTTCTTTATTTACTTTCTCCATAACAGTCATGATTTTATAGACCTCTATCATATCCCCCCTTAGTCATCTTTTTGGCAGACTGAAAAGTCCCAATCTTATTCCCATACTCTCTCTTACTATATGGAAGCTGTCCATACCCTATAATTTTTGTTTGCCCTGTTTCTGAACCTTTTTCAATTCCAATATACCTTTCTTGAGAATGGGCGGGAGCCACTGATAGCACCAACATATCCAAGTGTGGATGTGACCATGGTATTATAGTAGAGTGAACATCGATATTTTCTGTCTTTTAGATTATCTATCCCTTGTCCGTTAACTGATTCCAAAGCTCTCCTGTTTCGCTTGTTGTACTTGCCGTGCTACCTCACGTAGGTGAATTTTTCAGAGAACCTATCCAGAGTGACTCCAACTCCTCTTCTCGAGTGGTATAGCTATTTAGACCCACTCACTTTATAGATGTTGGGATTGATGTTTTCCACGTGCATTACTTTGCATTTATCAAGATTGATTTCATCTGCCATTTTGTTGCCGGATCACTCATTTTGTGAGATCCTTTGTAGCTCTTTGCAGTCTGTCTGGGATTTAACTCTCGATAGTTTTGTCGTCATCTGCAAATTTTGCCGCCTCACTATTTACTCCTTTTCCAGATCATTTATTGATATGTTGAATAGGACTGGTCCCAGCACAGACAGCTGGGACACTTACTATTACCTCTTTCTGTCTGAAAACTGCATTATGCCTAGCCTTTTTTCCTATCTTTAACTGTATTTCCAATCCATGACAAACCCGTTCCCTCTTATCCCATGACAGCCTACTTTCCTTAAGAGCCTTGGTGAGGGACCTGGCAAAGCTTCTGAAAATATAGCTCACTATGTCCTAGGTATCCCCTAGTTCACAATCATTGTGTGCCCCACTCAAAGAATTCTAGTAATTTGGTGAGGCATGATTTTCCCTTTAGAAAACCATGTTGACTATTTCCCAACAAATATGATTCATCTATGTTCGTGACAATTTTGTTCTTACTAATATTTCAATCAGTTTGCCAGTATGAAGTCAGGTTTACCGACCTGTGTTGCGAGAGATCCTCTTGGAGCTCTTTTTATAAATTAGGCATCAATATTAGCTACACAAGTGAGTTTGGTACGAAAGCGTAGTATTCTTAAATAAGGTTACCAACTATCAGGTAGTAGTTCTGTCTCGTTTACATTATGCGTTCCTTCAAACTCTTGGTAATACCATATGGGTCCTGTGGTCATTATTAATGATTATAGTTTAATCAATTGGTCAGAAATCCTCCTCAATGACACTTAATGCTGACGACATGTGCCTCAAATTTGCAACATTAAAAACTAATGGCTCAGGTTTGGAATCTCCCTCAACATTTCTCAGTATGTGAAGCAACCAGTGCAAAGAATCTCATTTCGTTTTTCCACATAGACGTATCGTCTTTTGATGCTTCTTTAGTATCTCAGATCATCCATGGCTCACTGATTGTTTATTCAGGCTTCCTCCTTCTGATGTATTAAAGAAAAATGCTATTACTTTTGACTCTTCTGGCTAGTTGTTCTTCAAATTTTTTTTGTGCTTTCTAATTATATTTACAATCATTTGCCAGAGTTTATGCGCCTCTATTTTTCTCAGTAGGATTTAACTTCCACTTTTAAAGAAGCATTTTTGTCTCTCACTACTTCTTTCTTTGTTGCTTAGCTATGATTGCACTTTTTTTGTTCTTTTAACTATGTTTTTAATTTGGGATATACAATTTAAGTTGAACTATTATGGTGTCTTTAAAAGTTTCATGCAGCTTGCAGGGATTTCACTTTTGGCACTGTACTTTTAATTTCTGTTCACTAACTTCCTCATTTTTGTGTAGTTCCCTTCTGAAATTATGTTACGTGGTTGAGCCTGTTGGTGTTTTTCCACCACAGGAGATTAAATTTAATTATATTATGGCCACTATTACTAAGCGATCAAGCTATATACCTCTTGGAACAGATCCTGTGCTCCACTTAGGACTAAATCAAGAATTGCCTCTCCTCTTGTTCCAGGACTAACTTCTCCAGAAGCAGTCATTTAAGGTGTAAAGAAACTTTATTTCTGCATCCTGTCCTGAGGTAATTACCCAGTCAATATGGGGATGTTTAAATTCGCCATTATTATGAGGTTTTTTATTTTAATACCCTCGCTAATCTCCCTGAGCATTTCACAGTCACTATCACCACACTGGTCAGGTGGTTCAGTAATATTTCTCTACTGCATATTTCTTATTATTAGACGCATGGAATATTCTATCCAGAGAGGTTCTAATGGTATAGTTTGATTCATTAAGATTTTACTTCATTTGATTCTTCTGTTCCGTCCTTATGATATATTTTGTACCCTGGTATTACGGTGTCCCATTGATTATCCTCATTCCACCAAATTCTGTGATGCCCATATAGCAAATCCTCATTTATACAAGCACCTCTTGGTTCACCCCATCTATTTGTGTGAGACTGTGTTAGGACACTGGGTATTAAAACATGGTCTCATGGGGTCGGCCAATCTATGCATGCAACTCGCCAGGATAGCAACCTGGAGGGGCAGACTGTTTGTTTACCTGCCAAGTCTGCAGATTCGGCCAACCGCAGCTCCCACTGGCTGTGGTTTGCTGTCCCAGGCCAATGGGGGTGGCAGGAAGTGGCGGCCACCACATCCCTCGGCCTGCACTGCTTCCCACAGCCCCTATTGGCCCAGATCAGCGAATGAGGCCAATTTGAGCTGCGATCAGTCAAACTTGTGGGCACGGCAGGTAAACAAACCATCCCAGCCCACCAGGGTGCTTACCCTGGAGAGCCGCGTGCCAAAGGTTGCCGACCCCTGGTATATATGCATTTTAAAAACTTGTCTCTTTTTAGCTGTCTGCCATTATATGATATAATTCCATGAGACTCTTTTTCATTTGACTGTTTCTCATTAGAGTCTACCCATATTTCATCATCTCCCATCCTTTCCTCCTTACTAGGACATAGAGAATCTCCATTAATAGATCCTCCCATAAAGGATGTCTCTGTCCAAATCACGTACTCCTCCGCACCTGACGGCTTTCCCCCAGCCCTTAGTTTAAAAACTGCTCTCCCAGCCAGAATCTGGTTCCATTTTGGTTTAAGTAGCACTCATCCTTCCTATATAGGCTCCCCATTTAACAAAAGTTCTCCCAGTTCCTAATAAATCTAAACCCCTCCTCCCAATACCATCATCCCATCCACGCATTGAGACCCTGCAGTTCTGCCTGTCTAACAGGCCCTGCGCATGGAAATGGAAGCATTTCAGAAAATGCTACCATGGAGGGCCTGGACTTCAATCTCTTACCTAAATTTGGCCTCCAGGACCTCTCTCCTATCCTTCCCTATGTCATTGGTACCTACATGCACATGCTTCTTCCCAGCACTACACAGAAGTTTATCTAGGTGTCTTGAGAGATCTGCAACCTTCGCACCAGGCAGGCAAGTCACCATGCAGTTCTCCCAGTCATCGCAAACCCAGCTATCTATGTTTCTAATGATTGAATCCCCCATAACTGTTTTCTGTCTCTTCCCAGTAACTGGAGTTCCCTCCTCTGGAGGGATATCCTCAGTGCGAGAGGATACCACATCATCTAGAAGCTGGGTCCCAACTATGGGATCATTTCCCTCTGCTCCTTTTGGGATGTTCTCCTTCCCTGAGACTTTCATCCTTCTCAACAGCACAGAGGCTGTCAGACTGGGGGTGGGACCATTCTACTGTGTCTCAGAAAGTCTCATCAATGTATCTCTCTGTCTCCCTCAGCTCCTCCAGTTCAGCCACCATGGTGTCTCTCAAGGCCAAGAGCTCCTTGCACCAAATGCACAAATACATCACCTGTCCATAGGGCGGGTAATCATACATGCTGAATTGGATGCAACAAACTGGATAGCCCCCACTCCATTGCTGGATTTCTGCCTGCATTCTCTTTTTAATCCTGCAGCTCTTTCCTTGGTTGATATTTTGTTTTTGTCAGGGGGTAGTTATGGCTTTAAGTTTAAAGGATGTTAAGTGTATCTAGCCCCACCTCCTCAAACTCCTTCTCTAAACTCCCTTGCAAAACTCCCCCGTTAGCCACTCCTGTCCGCTAGCCTCTCTGCTTGCTTAGAAGTGGGCTTTTTAAATGGTTGCTTTAATAGCAATACAACAACTGCAGTCAACACTCCAGCCATGGGCACACTACTACCTGGTGCCTTCTCCAAATTCTTCTCACTTCTACCTGGTGCTCTTCCCTCCAAGGCCTGTGCGCATTGCAACAGATATCTGTGACGACAGCTGGAACAATAAGGAAAGACGATGAGAAGTCTATCACAACCTGCACTGATAATCAATACGAACACAAGCTAGGAGTGGCCCCAGAGATATGAGGAAAAAAGCCAAGGATAGCCCAATGTAAAACAAAAATGCAGCTGTTGCTCATTTGTTATTATTGCTTTATTGTCTTTACAAAGATAAATGCTGCTGTATGATGTTACCGGTGTTGAGAGACCTGTCCGGGACGGCAACCCAGTTCCTAAGCACACACAACTACTCAATTGCTGGAAAATATAAAAGTATTGCTTAGCTGACCAAACGAAAAAAGCGAGAACTTGTTTTTCCCGGACACAGGTTTGACCTGTCATATTACTCCTCAGACCAAAGGGGAGTTAGGCCTATATACAAAACGTGATCCCTGCTTGCTTAGAGCAGTGAATACATGTTGCTCCGCCCTTAACAAATGGCATGTTGTAAACCAAAATCCTAGCCTACTCATGATGACTTTGGCTTGTAGTAGGCTTGTCAAGACCTCATCACAGTGCTTCATCATAAGACAGTTGCCTCACACTATCCTCGCTTCTACAAATCTCACGTCATTAGGGTTACAGCTGGCCTAACTCTTGCTAACAGACTGACATGCATTAAGATCCCCTACAAATCCTTGTCAATTCTTTCCCTTCTTCCACACCTGGCACAAATCACTTCCCCTTCATGCCCCATCAGCTGTAGTGGCTAGCATGTAGAGGGAACAAAGTCAAAGCTTCACCAATTTCCAGCACCATGGAGGCCACTCTTCCCTCCACACTGCAACTCAAAATATGTCTCATGCAGGGAAGGAAAGGAAGAAAAGGGGCCTTCATTCACTGCGTGGTCACATAATGTATGTCATAATTGTGCTTTTCTTTTGTTTTAATACAAAAAGGCAAGAGATAAAAGGCCTGAAATGAACAGAAATATTAAGAAAATGTATAAATAAATGAAACCCACACTTGTGGTGCAATTAGGAGAACCAGCTGCAGCTGGGAATTCCTTTATCCTAAGCAATGGTAATGGGACTAAGCATTCAGGCCTCCAGAACTGTACAGGCTGCTAATAAGTGGGGGCACATGATGCCTTGCTATTTGATAGTAATGGAGAAATTTAGTTTGGGACTCAGCTAATCACACACAGGAACCAAATGTAGTAATCTCCTGTAATATCAACCTTCTGATGGGGAAAAAGCATAGACACACAAAAACATGAATAGTTATATTTTAAAATGCTTTCCAGACTTAACTAAAATAAGTACCCTGGTTTTCAAAAATAGAACAACCAACAGCTCCTCTAGAAATCAATAGGTGGTGTTCAGCACATTTGAAAATCTGACTTTTTATTTAGATCCTAAATATGGACTGAGCAGCTGACCTTTTGGATATGATTTTTGAAAGTTTTTTCTTGTGCGTTCAAGCTGATGTCTGAACCTCCTCATGCTGAGAAGAAAATCTATCCTATCCATTTTCAAGATTTGGCTCTGATCTGTAAATTTTTGTTTGTTTTCCTGAAATGTCATCCATTCTTCAAAATTCAGACTTCGTTCCAAGTGGCAGCAGTTTCACATTGCCTACTGACAAAGCTAGCAGGACTGAGGGTGAAGAAGCCAACACACTGCTACAAGAACCTAAGGCCTGAAACGTTTCACGTTGACTTCTAAAGACTAAAAGTTAGTTAAATAGAAAACAAATGTACTGCTGATGCTTTCCAAACGGATTAGGAAGACACTTCTGATCATTTATAATTATATTCACATTAAAACGTTCCATCGTGCCAGTTTATGCCATTATTATTTGCAATGGGTTCAAACTACAGCACAGCAGATTTAGATTAAATCTCAGAAAAAACTTCCTAACTGTAAGAACAGTAGGACAAAGGAATAGACTGCCTAGGGAGGTTGTGGAAGCCCCTTCACTGGAGGTTTTCAAAAGGAGACTGGATAGCCATCTGTCTAGGAGGGTTTAGACACAACAAATCCTGCATCTTGGTAGGGATTTAGACTAGATCAGTGATTCTCAAACTGTGGGTTGGGACCCCAAAGTGAGTCACGACCCCATTTTAATGGGGTCACCAGGACTGACATTAGACTTGCTGGGACTCAGGACTGAAGCCCAAGCCCCACTGCCCCAAGCTAAAGCCCTTGGGCTTTGGCTATGGACCCCTGCCCAGGACGGTGGGGAACAGGCTTCAGCTTTGGCCTCCCCACTGAGGTGGCAGGACTCGGGAGGGCTCAGGCTTTAGACTCCCCTTCTGGGCTCGTGTAATATTTTTTGTTTTCAGAAGCGGGTCGTGGTGCAATGAAGGTTGATAATGCCTGGACTAACCCCTTGCAGTCCCTTCTAATCCTATGATTCTATTCATTACAATAGTGCCTTGAGATCCCAACTGAGGCTGGAGTCCCATTGTGCTTGGTGCTGCACAAATACATGGGAAAAGATAGTGTCTGCCGCAAAGAGCTTACAGTCTAAATAGACAACATTGCCTAGGGCAGGGATCGGCAACCTTTGGCACATGGCTCACCAGGGTAAGCCTCCTGGAGGGCTGGGTTGGTTTGTTTACCTGCCGCGTCCGCAGGTTTGGCCGATCATGGCTCCCACTGGCCACGGTTTGCCGCTTCAGGCCAATGGGGGTTGTGGGAAGCGGCGCGGGCCGAGGGATGTGCTGGCTGCTGCTTCCTGCAGTCCCCATTGGCCTAGAGGGGCAAACTGTGTCCAGTGGGAGCCACGATCGGCCAAACCTGAGGACATAGAAGGTAAACAAATCGGCCCAGCCTGCCGGAGTCCTTACCCTGGAGAGCTGCATGCCAAAGGTTGCCGATCCCTGGCCTAGGGAAACAGAGGGCACAGAGGTGAAGTGTCTTGCCTAAAAGTCAGTGGCAGAGCTGGAAATTGAATGCAGGTCTCTTGCCTCTCAGTCCAGTGTCCTGGTCACTGACCCACTGTCTTACCAGCTGCAAATCTAAAGGCACGTCTCCACGTACAGTGTTACAGTGGCGCAGTTGCACTGGTGCAATGTGTTTGGTGAAGACAGTCTATGAAGATGGGAGATATCTCTCCTGTCAGCATAAAAAAAACACCTCTGTGAGCAGCAGAAGCTATGCCAGTAGGAGAAGCACTCCCATCAATACAGTGCTGAATGAACTAGCACTTACGTGAGTGTCATAAACAGATAGTAGGAGTTAATAAAACAGAAGTACTTTATATCTCTTTTGACTGTAAAGGGTTAACAAGTTCAGTAAGCCTGGCTGTCACCTGACCAGAGGACCAATCAGGGGACAGGATACTTTCAAATCTTGACGGGAGGAGTTTCTGTGTGTGCTCTTAGCATTTGTTGTTGTTCTCTCTGGCGTTTCGGAGCAGTGACCAGATGTGCCAACCAGCGTTCTCTCCAATGCTCTCCGATACAGGTTCTTATAAGTCGGATAGTGAGTACAGGTAGAGTACGGCGAGTTAGGCTTATATTTGTTTTCTTTATTTCAAAGTTCATTTGGCTGGAAAGAATTCATATGTGGCATTTGGCGGAAGAAGTTCAATTGTGTATTTGGCTTGGAGGAGTTCAAATGTGTAATTTTGCTGGAGGAGTTAAATCTGTATTTTGCTGAAAGGATTTAATTTGTACTTGTATACTAGGTTGGGAGGGTAATCCCAGTAGTTATAGCTGAAAGACCCTATACCTAATTCATTTTAAATTACAAAGAAACTTTTACTGGTTTTTTTCCTTCTTTAATTAAAGCTTTCTTGTTTAGAACCTGATTGTTTTTTATCTGGTGTGAGGACCCCAGAGGACTGGGTCTGGATCCACCAGGGAATTGGTGGGGAGAAAGGAGGGAAAGGGGGAAGAGAAAGTTAATTTCTCTCTGATGTAGGATTACTTGTCTCTCTCAGGGAGTCCGGGAGCAAGGAGAGAGAAGAGGGGGGAAGGTGCATTTTCCTCTGCTGGTTAAATTCAGGTAGTTTGAATCACCAGTAAATCTTCCAGGGAAACCCAGGAGGGTAAGCCTGGAGAGCGGCAACAGGTGGGGAACAGGTTTACTTTCCTGTGTTAAGATCAGAGGGTCAAATAAGGAGATACAATAATAAGAGGGTTCCCCGGGCAAGGTCTTGGGGGGACCAGAGTGTACCAGGCACTGAAATTCCTGGTTGGTGGCAGCGCTACAGGTTCTAAGCTGGTAATTAAGCTTAGAGGAATTCATGCTGGTACCCCATCTTTTGTACGCTAAGGTTCAGTTTGGGAATTATACCATAACAGTGAGTGTAACTTATGTTGCTCGGAGGTGGTTTAGTCACCCCCTGCCCCACCGAGCAACATAAGTTCTGTTGACATAAGCTGTAGTGTAGACACAGCCTAACCCTGTGTTTTAATCTATTGCCCAAATCCTCATGGCCTTACCATTCAAGGTGGAATGTGCTAGCAAAATATAAGAAAACTAGGTCTGTGCTTTCCTTTCCCCTACCATAAAAAATGCTATTTCCTGTTGCTCAGTGTGGCTCCATTAACATTTCACTTTGGGACAGTGGAAAAGTTTATTTGAAAAAGATTTATTTATTTTCCTTTGCAGTCTGCATCTAGGCACATGGAACCTGTTCCAATTCATGACAGCTGTCACTATCTCACACCTTTAATGTGGTGGTTTGACTCAACAAAATACATTTCTGCTTATGCAAGCCCAAGGACAGTTTTTAATGAGTAGGATATCAGCAAATAACTCAGATACTAAATAAAGTATTTGTTTGAGGTGCAGAAATTCCAGACTTGCTTGGATAAGAGACTTAGCGAAACTTAACTAGCTTATTGCTGCATTTACCCTCTGACACCCACTGACAAGCTTTATACTGGCTGTAAATTATGTTGCAAAACTTCCTCATATCAAACCCTGTCAGCAGGACAGAGCCTTAGTTCTAAGTTTGCAAAGGCATACAAAAAAAAAAAAAAAAAGACCCCACACAGCAGAAAAGCTAGTCCTTGTGTCAAACCCAAACTAAATTTTTTTTAAAAAAAGAAAACTTTTTAAAAATTAGACCTAATTACAGATGCTGGTAAAACAATGCAAAGACCCTCCTTGAGGGGGTCTTGATCCATGATAAGCTTTCAGATCCCTCCTTCCATGCCTTACATCTCCAGGGAACACTTAGCATTGGATACTAGTTTGCAGCTTTAAATTACTTTTGATGTTTACATTAGGGTTTCTGAGAAAACTGCATATCTTGGGCCAGCAGATCAAATACATCAGTGTCTATAGGAACTCAAGTGATACAATTATGCATTGTATCTAAAAGAGGCCTGCTGGAATCCAAGCCAAGCAAAAGTTTCACCAGTTACACCCACGAAACTATGCAGCAAGACAGAGGACCAATAAAGGGAATACACTTGGCTTTCTGAACACTGGATTCAGAACAGAGGAGCTGCACCACACCCTTCCCTCCCTCACATAACTACAGCCTCATCTACGCTGTCTGTGGCATGTAGGGTACAGGGACTACACGTGTAGCTGTATGCCACAGTGAAAAGCAGGCTATGTCCACACTGCGGTGTGTAGTGAAAGGTAGCCGGGAATGAACCTGATAGTGGGGAGCTGCTGGAGTTTCTCTCTGCAGCAGGGAATGGCAGTGGCAGTGGCAGTGGGACACTGTCAGAAATAGTAGTGTATCCAGGGAACATACTACTTTGCTTTGTAAAGAGCTGTGTAGGGTGCATATTCTAAGGTTCTGGCATGTATTTTCTTGCTGAAGCTGTGCATCACCATCTGAACTGCAGTTCATACTCATAGGGATAGGGGGCACGCAGTGTATGTACTCTGCACACCACTGTACAGTACAGAGTGTGCCGTGTAGCCATACCCTACAGGTCTGCTACATATCTGCGGGTAGGTGCATGGCGGGGAAGAGGAATTCTTTGTTCCACTCATTTCAAAAAGGATTGTGCAGCTAAAGCTCCATGCACCATTTGAAAATACCTGCCCCCCACCCCCGAGTTTTAGATACAGGGGGTGAAATCCTGGCCATTCACTGAAGTCAATAGCAATGTGCTACAGGATTTCACCAATAATGGTTACTACTGTTCTGGTCATGAGGAAAAAAAGGGCCTTTTATTACTGTTTTCTGATAAGATGGACTCGCTGAAGGACACAGAACACCACTTCTATTATCAGAAATCAAACCCCAAATCTGATGCTCAGCACGCAGTATCTAGGGTAGGTGCTGGGCAAAAGTGTGGATGTCCAGCGGGAAACAGTCTTCCTTCCCAGGCTCTGAACCAACTGCCACATGATTGCATGGTGTAAGCTCAATGGCTGCAGTAGCCTATATGTTCCCTTATGCAGTCCTCTGTGGAAGGGGAAACAGTGGATCTTCTTGTCCTGCCCCTCTGTTAGCCCATATATGCCCTGTCCCTTGCCTCTCTAGCCTACTTCTTGCCCTGTACCCATTCCACTGCACAGGCGGGATGAGGCTAGATTTGGCCACACAGTATTCATTGGTGGATGATTTTGGCAAGAGGAAAGAAAATTACTAACATTAAACCTTGGCAATATGCAGCAACCAACTACCACATTGCTAACAAGCTCTCCATCAAAAAAAAAAAAAGTTTGCCCACTTAACTGTCTGCCTTAAATATCAGGTGGTAAAGAGTTCCATGGTCAAGTTACCATTCAGGCAAAGATTCTACCCTTCCAGGCAAATTGCTTGATGTTGAAGTTAGATAAATCTGAACCAGCCTCCCTGGACCCAGACCCAAATTTTACGCCTACTCAATAATGGGGAAGCAGGGGAGAAATTGTAACTCAGAGGCATATTTTCGTTATAATGGCTCCTAGGCCTATTCACGGGTCAATTCAGTTTATGCACCACCTCTTGCTCGGTGCTGCACCTAAAGTCAATTTAGCCTTGTTTCTATCTCCCTAGCCAGGGCCAGTTTTCAAGTTTCATAGGAACAAAATCCTTCCATGTACAGAACAAATGATTTCAAAATTCTAGCCCAAATAAAACTCTCCTAATCCAAACTAAAATAATAAATATCTGCCCTCTACTCATTTTTGCTAAATTGGTGTGTATGTGGGGGGTCATTTTAACATAAATGAAGTGTCTGCAAAGGAGACTCTGCCTGATCTATATTAAACCATAAATTATTATAATCAAATTCTTCATACTACAAAGGTATGGTCTAATGTAATCTTATCAGCATAGGATAGTAGAGATATTTCTGTGTGGCGATATCCCAAAAATGATAAAAGCCAGATTATGAATGAAATTATGAAAAGTAGAGCCAAGGAATCTAAGATGCAACAATGCATAGCACGAGAGACCTGTTTTCAATTAATGAGAAAACTAATAAAATCCACTATTAAAAGACTTATTAGGCAGACACTTTATTTATGTTCATATTAGTTGGTTTGTACAGCTTTCAGCTTCAACTAAGAATGTTCTTCTCAGAGCTCCCTGCTGTGTTATGCAACTGAGCCTCTTGGGATATCCCGTATGTTTTTATGCATTTTACTTCTTACAAACAGCTCTTCCTCTTCCAACGGGGAAAAATGTTTTATGGCTGTGCTGTTTGGTTTTTTAATAGCAATGCTCAAGCAAATATGCAAAACAAGTTTAATATTTGCATGTCTAAAATGTAAAATTGTATCCAAGAATCCATCCCATTTTTGTTGAGGGAGAGGGTTTGTTCTTGTTTTTTTGTTGGGTTGGTTTGTTTTTTTCTCAACTGGATTTTAGTTTTTGAATCCCATTTTCATTTCAAATACTTATTCCGTCATTGCTTTCTTGGCAGTTAATTCTGTAGTCAATTAATCTGTTTTCTATACTCCCAAGTCATTTGCATCTCTACACAACCACAACAGACCACATCAAATGCTTCAGCGGGTCCGTGAGAAGCCAATAGCAATAGTAGTTCTTTGACTGCTCAAGAACTACACGCTTAGGGATCAGCCTGAAATCCCACACCCAGAGCCAATCAACATTTCATGTGTAGCAACTTGAAGAGAAGGTAGTAGTGTAGTTAATTGTGACTTAATGACACTAGACTAAGGAATGCTGAAGATAAGCAAGTTAAAAACTTGCATTTAAGATACTGAATTTGAGCTCAGAAGGATGACTTAAATGGGCCCATTTCTGATCCTATTTGCAGAGTTCTATGCCCGTGCAACTCCATAGACCTCAATGATGTTACTTCAGGTTTTTATGGGCAAGTGATTTCAGAAAGAGCACAAAATATTAAAGTACTAAAATAGTCCAGTTCAGGCTCATTTAAAAGTGTTTGGCATAAGTGTTTGACATTTAGCTGTATCAAATTAGTTCTGGTTGGAAGTCAGCAGGACAGATTTTTCTCTCCACTCTACTCTCTTTGCTCTGCTTAAGCCATGTCTACACTAGCAAACTTACAGTGGCACAGTTGTACTGATGAAGTTGTGTAGCTCTAAGCTTGTGTAGCCACTCTATGCTGAAGGGAGAGAGCTCTCTCATCAACATAATAAAACCACCTAAACAAGCAGTACTAGGTATGTCAGCAGGAGAGCATCTCCTGGCGACACAGCGCTGTGTGTATGAGTGCGTATGCTAGGAAAATGTATGTTGCTCAGGGGTGTGTTTTTCACACCCCTGAGCGACATAAATTTTGCCGATGTAAGGTATAGTGTAGACGTGGCCTTATATGGTGCAAAGAGAGCAAAAACCCTTCTAGTCAGAATCTCGTCTGATTTAAGGGAATCCCCAGCAGGTATATAGCAATCTATCCCAGTTCTATACTAACCTCTTTGTAGTCCTGGGTACAAGGAGAGGGGAGGGAAGGAAGTGTGATAAATATTTGGTGCCTCATCTATCCTCAGCTAGCCAATGGTCATAGTTAGTATGGCCCTTATGCCATTCTGTTTTGTCCAGGGGACCAAGTAGAGTAACAAAGAGTTGTAAAGAGTTTCCTGGCAGTTCTGCTTCCTGGCAGTTCCCCTTCTCTGTTGCAAGGAGAAACTCAGTTCTATTACACAATCACAATAATCCAGAGAACAATCTATGCTAAATCCTCTACCATGACAAATAAATGATGGCTAAAATAGCATAATTATAAAACTGTGTCTAATCCCTCTAAATCGGGACTATGATCTAGATGTTTCAGTACATGGATCCTTGTCATTTGAATAATAGTTCAAAGCTGCAGGCCAACTTCTCATCACTGAGTTAGGTTTCCCTTTACTGCAAGTGTAAATCTCTGTTCTTGTTTCGCACAAGTTTTGTACACAGGAATGCCCTTGCTGGCTAAAGCATTTCAGGCACAGAGTGAGTTCAAAATACTCACTGGAGATCCACAATGTATATCAGAAAGGGGAGAGCTGCCCTAGATATGTGTGATACCTTCTGTAAGAATCCATTATCAGGAGAGGTCATGGAACAGAAGGGCAAAATATTTTAAACTGCTAGAAGGAAATGAGAATCTTTATTTTCTGACTTGACATTCATCTCCAGTGTGTGATGTTCAAAATAGTATTTAGTTATGTAAATAACTGTTTGAGATGCATAAGTGCCAATGGGAATGGAGGAATATGGGTGTCTTATTTAGGAGCTGACAGCTTGAAAACTGAGCTCACTCCTTATTCATTGAAAAGTTAATCAGAAAGAAATTTACTGCTGTAGTAAATCATTGACAGAAATGGGGTAGATGGATTCAATAATGGGGCATCTTTCCAAGCTTTACAGTAAAGTAAAAGCTTCGTTCAAGACATGGGCTTGTTCTTGGTTCAAGAGTAAGTTCTACCTTGGTAGCAGAATTTTGGAGGTAGATGTATTATTAGTGTGTGTGAGTTGCCTAACATTATAAAGCCCTCCACCTGGAAGGGGTTTCAGATCACTACCCTAATATAAATATTACATATTTTTTTCTGAACCAAATTTGCCCACCCTTGTATTAGGAACAATTGTTAAGTGGAAAAAAAAAAATCTCCTATCTCAGGCTCAAGAGTGTGACCTTTTCAAAAGGGAAACGATGTTTTAAATGTATTTGGTTGGCACCTATGAACATTTTCCCCTAACCATTTTGATTAAAAGAACCATCATAAATCATTGAAATCTAGGGAAATCCCAGTGACAGATAAAACTCAAAAAGTTATTTAAGTTGCTCAAACTTGCTCAGTGAATGTTTTCACTGAAATTAACCTTAAACAGGTTTAAGGTTCAGATTTGTTTTGATTTCATTAGAACCAATCATCTATCCTAGAAATTAGTACAAATGACCTCTAGACTCACTAACAACATGTTTGCAGAACAGCTATTTGCTGGATTTAGCATAATTGACCACAGTAATTACAGTGAAGGGAATTTAAGTTTTATTTATAATACTGCTGAATAGCTTTTTTGGCATCATATAAAATTTAAGTCTTTAATCCACAAAAAAACTGTTTCCAATGGTCTACCCTAGAAAATTATGAGGTTTTAAAGTATTTGCTTTTTCATATGTTCCATAATCTTGCAATTCTAGCTCTGCATATTTTAAGTGAATAGAGTAGTTAGAAAAGGTGAAGGCTTAAGTTACATATTTATCCACAGAACAGGTAACCAACACAGGTACATTTTCTCTGCCTTTAGTCCCACCCTGAAGGGATCAGATCCAAAGTTGACAGAGCAATTTAAAAACTGCCGGCAAGGCCGGTTGTGATGTAGACACCACCAAGTCATTCATATACAGTAGCCTTCAGACAGCTACTGTGTGTTAAGGATTTTAATTACCATGCCAAACTAGGCCAAATGAAAGGCAGTGACCTAGGGGTGAAAGGCTCTGTTATCCTATTGCCAAGCCCCTGAGCAATTCAGCCCCTGCAATTCTTCCTTTTTATGTTTTCAGTTTAGGAATTTAGTTAAAGGACTAACAATATTAAGATGTCTGGGCCTCAGGCTTACCCATAGGTAGGGCCATTTAGACATGTGGAATTTGTCAACTTTGCTGGATTGGAAAGGTAAAAGACTATATTTTCAGTACATTCGCAGTCCATGTATAAATATGAAGGGATTGTTTTATTTACAGTTGGGAGGTCAAACAGGGGTGAGGGAAATTAGTGGGCATCTCCTACAAACTAAAGCTCCATTCACTTGCGACCCTAAAGTGAGATACCAAGCACACTAGATGGAGATCCTCCGGATACAAAGCAACACTCGGCTAATTGCTTGTGTTCTTTGACCAGAAGTTAAATAGTCAATACCTCCTGAGCTGAATGGGGCAGCTCTAACCTATCCCAGAGCTATTGCTCCAGGATCTCAGCAGACATCTGATTTACAGCTGGCTGAGTTTTTGAAGGTTGCATTTACAACTATAGAAATATACTTTTTTTTTTTTTTTAAATATAAGCTTAGATACAGGAGAAAAGATGGTAGATTCCAGGCGGGAAAAACACCTTGCTTGCTGAACCATTTCTAACCGGCCAGTTAAAACTGAATAAAAAATAAACATTGTTTTTATTGGTTCACCTTGGGTCCCAGATATGGATTGGCAGCCATTGGTTTTCAGATGTAGATGGGAATCTATTCCATCACTTACTATTGCAGCGCTCAGAAGTGCTACCAGAGCAAAGCATCAATCAATGCTTTCACTAAAGGGATTCATATCTCAGGGACATAGGGCTGAAATGTGGCGTGTAATGTCTCCTCTGATCAGTAAATACCAACCAGGCACAATCCTGTTTATTTTATGTACTCCGCTCATATCATCGCCCCAGGTGAAATGGATGCTGGATTTCAAATAGTGGTTCAAGCCCAATTTTGAAAGCAAGTGTCCATCAGAAATCACTATAACACCTAGGGCTCGTCTACACTTAAAATGCTACAGCAGCACAGCTGCAGTGGTTTTGTGTATAAACTACCAATGCTGATGGGAGGGGTTCTTCCATCAGTGTAGGTAATCCACCTCCCAGAGAGGCAGTAGATAGGTTGACAGAAGAATTCTTCCATTGACCTAGAAATGTATACATGGGGACTTAAATCGGCTTAGCTGAGGCACTCAGCGTTGTGGATTTTTCACTCCCTTGAGCAGTGCTGTTATACCAGCCTGATCTTCTAGTGCAGACCAGGCCCTAGACACTTCAGCATGAAGTAAGTACAGACTGGTAAACTCAACTCTGAATTATCTTGGAGGAGGAGAGGTTCAGTTTGAGGACTGGTCTCCATTAGGAACTTACATTGTATAGCTATAGGTGTGGATTTTTCACACCTCTGCGAAACAGTTATTCCAAACTAACCACAGTGTAGACAGCTCTTGGTTGATGGAAGAATTCTTCCACTGAGTTCCCTACCTCCTCTCAGGGAAGTAGATTACCTACGCCGATGGGAGAACCCATCCCTTTGGCATAGTTAGCTGTTGCAATTTAAGTGTAGAAATGTCCTAATTTGTCACCTTTAAGCTACTTAGATTTGTGTTAGTTTGTTTATGTAATGTGCCAATTATTTTACAGATGAATGAGTTCCTAGTGAGATACGGAAGCTTATGTCTAGCAGAGAACTGTGTTCCCAGCTGTTATGCCTCTCAACTGGGGCTTGGACACTAGAGCAGGCTTAACTAATTAGCAAAGTTCCCCACCTGGTGGGCACCTCATATGCACATCCTACAGATTTACTACATCCAAGTCACTAATCAGACAGGCCAAAAAAAGAGACCCTCCTCTGGGATGAGCAAAGAGGAGTTGAGCGCAACCAGCAGACTCTGCTGTATTCACACATATTGATATATACGACAAAAACGAGAAGTTAAGAAACAAGGCTAATATCCAGCAATGTGATTTAAAACTGGTTTTAAGTGTCAGACATTTCATTAACTAGTCAGAGAATCATAGAATTATAGGACTGGAAGGGGCCTTGCGAGGTCATCTAGTCCAGTGGTTCTCAAAGCTGGTCCGCTGCTTGTTCAGGGAAAGCCCCTGGCAGGCCGGGTCGGTTTCTTTATCTGCCGTGTCCGCAGGTTCGGCTGATCGTGTCTCCCACTGGCTGTGGTTCACCACTCCAGGCCAATGGGGGCTGTGGGAAGCAGCGTGGGCCGAGAGATGTGCTGGCCGCCCTTCTTGAATTTTAATCCTATCCTCCAAAGCACTTGCAACCCCCTCCCAACTTGGTATCATCCACAAACTTTTTATAAGTGTATTCTCTATGTTATTATCTAAATCATTGATAAAGATATTGAACAGAACTGGACCCAGACCTAATCCCTGCGGGACCCCACTTGTTTTGCCCTTCCAGCATGACAGTGAACCACTGATAATTACTCTCTACTCTATTGGGTAGGTCAGATTGGTAACAGGATCTACGCTCTTTCATTGTGAGGTTATTTCATTTTAAAATAAACAAATAAAAGAGTTGAGACAACAAAGAACAAATATTTTTTCTCAATAAGCAAACAGAAGTTAGGTACATTGTGATGTGACTCTTATTTAATAGTTTAGACTCCAAATGCCAACTCACACTCGTCAAATAACAAAAGTTAGCCTTGCTATTAAAGAAGACATAAATAATCCGGTTAATAGTAAATATGTGCTGAATAAAATAACCAAATATCATGGTTCATAACAATCTTGACACTATACTTAACTTTAAGATAGCCTTTTGTTTATTTAGGATCTCATGAAGACATTGTTCTATGATGTTACAACTAGCACTTAACCCTAATGCTGCCATCAGAGAAATATAGGGAGGGAAGGAACCTCAAAAGTTTGCCTAGTTCATGCAGCTGCATTGAGGCAGAATTAAATATACCTAAATCATGAATGTGTGTATGTGTTTGGGTGTGGAGGATTAGTAAATTGAGTTCCTTTTATTACAGATCACGGTGTAGCAATGTTTTGATTCTTACTGTTTTAGGGAATAAAATTGTTACAAAACCTTTGCAAAATGGTACCATCAAATAAAGTTTGCCATTAACTAGTACCTGAACCCCACAGGCTTGATCCAGCAGATCAAGAAGGTAACTGTGCTGGTATTCACAAGCCCTGAAAGAGGAGTGGTGCATAATTGTGCTGTCCCAGGAGTAGGGAAAAATCAAATTGTTGGTCACAATCAGGTCCTCAGTTCTCCCTTTGCGCTGGGGAGAGTAGGCAGGCTGGGAGGGGAATAATTTGTACCACTCAGTATTGCAAATCCCATGCATTAAAAAACAATCATGATTCAGGCCCCTCAAATCCATGAGACTGGCTAAAAACCTCAAGGGGTTAAAAAACTAATACTGCATTCTGGGTGCTCTTTTTTTGCCATCTGGGTTATGAACCTTTGGGGTTCAAGTTGTCAAGCTTTTCGTCACAACCACAAGGGCAGAAATATTTGTTTTGTTTCTATTTTAATGAAAGCTGAGTTTCTCACATGACTACATGAGTCCAGGAGCAGGACCTTTAAGAACACACACCAAATGTTGCAAGAGATGATAAAATAGATAGTGCTGGCCACACTGCAACCAAATACCTGGTGCAGCATCTCAGCCACACTAGCCAGCACATTGTGAAGGCAGAGTCAATGCTTCATCCAGTCCCACCCATGTGTGTCCTTTTCCAACCCATAGACCTTGCCCAACCCAACTCCACAGATGCTACTCTCTCCCTACACTGCTACGTGCGAGGCAGATAGTGAGTTAAGCCCCTTACTCTCCCATGTGGGCATACAGCAAAGGCCACAGTCTGGGGCCTTTCTTTAGAGATTTATTTTGTTTTATCTTCATCACCTGTAAGGGACTGCGGAAGATTTTGTTACGGTTTAGCTAAGGCTGTTCGCCTTCTCAAGGACAGGTTATTAAAGGTTTCTGTATACTAGCCTATGCTGTTTGTAGCCGGTTGGAACCGCTTAGCCTGGGAAGCCCAGCGTGTTTAGAAAAGCCTGGCCCTTTGCCATAAGAGATAGCCCAGTTGTGGGAAAGCTCCCACATGCCTATGTGTGAGCTGCTTTACATGCTATTAGCATAAAGTTATATTTATCAGAATTTGTTTTGCTGCTTTGGACTCGCTCCCCGCTTTGAGTTAGCAACGTGCAGAGTCCCCGTTGCGGGTGTGTTTTCTTTACCTTCATTAAAAGCCATATCACTCACTGTGTGTGTGTGTGTGTCTCGTCCCTGCAGAGCACTTAGGCACGTAACATCACCAGACAGAAAGAACAAGACAACTCCCTGACCCTCAAAGCACATAAAACATGGTCAGGGCATCAAATTCACCATTGAAGTAAGCAGGAATGATG
The DNA here is from genome assembly GCF_003597395.2 of Chelonoidis abingdonii. Lineage (NCBI taxonomy): Eukaryota > Metazoa > Chordata > Testudines > Testudinidae > Chelonoidis > Chelonoidis abingdonii. Next base: position 90,720,449 of record NC_133771.1, read on the forward strand.
CCACTGATGTCGTTGTCATGCCTCCTTATGCCAGTGGTGAATTTAGTCTCTGGAGAGAGGCTGGCATATACAAGAGCACAGATAATTCAGCATTTCTCCAGTGTTCATAATAATAAAGAGCACCTGGCTGACTGTAGCAGCACACATAACAACCCGAATGACTGCACACACCATAAATCCTCAAAACATGGCACATATTTTTGGCACGGAACCTGAACACTCAAGAATTGGAGGAGCTGCTGGGAAAAGGAGTGGAAAGAAGAAAGACAAAGACATGAAAGAATAAACAAAGGGGAAGTATCCTTGTGGGATGCTGCACAACAACTATAAAAAAGCTTTTTAAAAAAATACCTTGGAGCAATAAATAAATAAATAAATGGAGCTGTTCCTTGGTAAAATCCCCCATTCACTCCAGTGGAAGCAAAGTCAGGCTATTTCTAGGAGCTTTTGAAAAATCCTGTCTAGAGCCAGTTGGAATATTTCTGAGGATTTGGGGGTGGGGGTGGGTGTAAAAAATGCTGTTTCATCAACGCCAATACTTCTCTCCCCCCAGACATACTGATTTTGTCCAAAGTTTTCCATGGAAAGGTTTCTGGACTCCCCAGTCACTGACAGAGAGACTCAAACCAAAATCCTTCCTTTAGGGTATATCTATATGTATAGTCTTTACTGGTACGATAGGCCTGTTAAGACCAGATCCTGGCCGCATTCTGTCCAAGGCCCTTTGTCTTATAATTAAAAGTAGAAATCATAGGACTCATCTAGGCATATGAACCCTTAAGTGCCACCTAAATATAATACATCAACTGAGATATAGAGTGCTAGCAAAAAGGTGAAGACTCAAATTACCTATGTCTCACTAAGACTTTGATACTTAGGGCTTGTCTACATTGGCAATTTATAGAACTGCAACTTTCTCCCTCAGGGGTGTGAAAAAACACCCCCTTGAGTGCAGCAAGTTTCAGTGCTGTAAAGCACCAGTGTAGACAGTGCACCAGCGCTAGTAGCTATGCCCCTCGTGGAGGTGATTAAAGCATTAAAGTGCTGCCAGTCATATCAAGGGAAAGAGCTCATTGTGATGGAGACAGACCTGATAGCAAAGCTGGACCAAAGTCTCCTTCAGTAGTATTACTGTAGTGACCAAGCAGCAAGGCTTATGGTAACTTCCTGGCCCTCCTTTTTGATGTACTGCATCAAATGACTCATTGTTATGATAGTTCCAACCATTTATGGTAACATTTTAAATCTCTGTTGCAATCTACTCCCTGCCACATTTCTACTATATTGTACTGAATTTAACATGTTCTTTGAAATGCAGCGACTGCAAACCTATCCACATGTTATATGTCATGCAGATAAGTGAGCATATATTTGAGTATGCATGCCAGGCTCTTATAAATTGTATATATTTTACAGGCATGATAGTTTCAAACAACTGACACTGTAGCAGGGCATGCTCCACTTAGGGTTTTCAACAGAAACTGCCAGACTCTGGACTAGAACTTGTGTGTGTAAGAAAGGTGACACACAGGAGTGATGTAGAGAGATTGAGTTTTGTTTCTTGACCCCACTCATCTGACTGTAATTAGAAACTGTGCATTTGTTACTGAACTTATGTTCTATATATCTAATCTCATTCAGTCCATTCTGACACTTGTTCCTGTTCAATTTAAGTTCCTATACTTTGGCTCACTGCAGGACATTTTGTTGATTATTTTTGTCCTAGATCATCCATAATAACTTCCATCTCATCCTGCTCCAAAGATGTGGGCGATTATATCTCAGGATCTTAGCCCTGTCAAAAGCACAGAGTTTTCTTGTTCTCTATTGAGTTGGACCTGTTCTTCAGAGCTGTTTGGAAAAACTTTGATGGAACCATTTTCCATCAGAATGTGCAGTTCCATCAAAGTTGAAATGTGTCACAAAACCATGAAAATATTGCTGAAATTTTGATTTGGAGAAAGAAAATTAGGGGGATTTAGGGAGTCCTGACAACGTTGAAATGTCCTACTTTGACATTTTCAGAATGAAACAGTTCAATTTTTCCTTTCAAAATAACTTTTAGTTTCAATTGTTTTTATTTTAATATAAAATTGTAGAAGTTGAAATTAAAAATATTTTGATCAACCCAATATGACAAAATTAAGAATTTTCTCACAGAGTTTCAAAGTGTTCAAATTTTGTTCTTAATCGGAAGGAAAATAATTTTGACATCTCAACATTCTCTACCAGGCAGACTTTTCATTCTCCATACAGCTCTGCTGATCCAACCCTTGGTTTGTATCCAAAACTGAAAATGAATTCTAGACCTGGCCTGCTCAACCATTTCCCTTGGAGAAGTGCTCACCTTTTATGGTGTTATTTCAAATATTTTGGATGTATACAAATCCTTTTCTTGTTTGATTTCAATATGGTAGCCTGCTTTTTAGGCCATGTAGTTAGTGTCTGAATTCACTCAACAACATCTAAACTTTACCATCCAGACAAATTTAACCTTTATGCAGGGCATATATTGTTAGCAGCACACTGAGATTTACCTCAGTGTTTTGCATGCTCTTATGTATCAAAGATGGCAGCACAGAGAAACAACATCTTGCCTGTCTTTATTTAAGATTATGACAACTGAGCTCAGCATTTGCACCAGTCATTTATACAATCCCAATGTCCTCTGTGGCTCCTATTCTTTTGATATTCAAAGAATGCTCCATTAAATTCATACCTGCAGGGGCTCTATCTTCAGTTCAGTGCACTGAAACTTTAGATCAGACATTGTTGTGATGGGCACAGTGTCAGAACCTATGTATGAAATACAACACCCACTTTACATCTTAGCTGATTCTGCTACAGTACATTGCTTGCATACTGCCTTTTGTTCTTTTCACTAGATACACTCTTAATTTTCCTTTATGCTTTATTTTCCTAGTTTATTTGTTTTTTTCCACATAACACTAATAAAAAGTGATTAATGTTGTTTTTTTTTAACAAGAGCAATCTGAGAGGCTTTCATACCATAGAATAATATTCTTTCAACAGGGATTCAACTGCACCAGAGTAGCTTTATCCCTCATGAAAGGAATATGACTGGGATAGATTAATTCTGATGCCAAATAAGGTTTTTTGATTTTTGTTTTAATGGCAGAAAAACAGTTTCTTTTAGGAGACGAAATTGTGATTTTTCTTGAGTGGTCAAAGGGAGATGTTTTCTTGATCCTATCCCTGTAAGTTATATTAAGTGATGATCCAGTCTTGAGTTATCATGATCTGTGCTTAAAAGGTGAGCTTCATTTGCTCTTATGTTGCTTCATTACAGTTCTATAAGATGTTCCCTTATCTTTGTCAGATCTCATCTCTCAGATGAATCCTTCGCTACTTTCTCAAGATATAGAATTCCCCTGAACCCCACCAATTTAGTTATTGCTGCCCTCAATTTTTCCCTTTGCCTTTAAATCTGTCATTGACATTAATTAAACTCACTCTGAACCCATATGCTTAATGAGCTTTTTATTTTAAAAAAAGAAACAGAACTAGCTTGCCTGCCAGATGAATGTTCCCAGAGCCTTCATAGCTCTAATTTACACTGCAGTAACACCAGGATGTGGTTGGAAGAAGCTTTGCATTTCCTGCTTGTGCATGCTTTGGATGCCTGACCTCAAGATGTCAAAAATGTCAGTAGGTCATGGGTACAAGGCCGGCTCTACGGGTTATATTTTCTGGCTTGTAGATATGAAGCACGTAAACAACTTTTGAAGATATAAGGCTTGTAGCTTCCTGGCTTAAGGAAAGCCACTGGGTTAGTTGTTTATGTTTCTAAAGAAATATACATATTTTCATCCTATAGCTTCTGAAGCCTTTGAACCTCTCCATGTGCCACTTTCATAGCTGGAAAAAGTTCTGACATGAAATCACATAGCAATATGGGAATGCATTATCAATATTTAATCTTAAAAAAATATGTATCACTGGTGTGGTCCCCCACATAAAGATCTTTGAGTTTGTTTCTCCTCCTCACTAACTCTCATATAACGTGGTGTTTGGTTCAGCGTGCAAAATAGTTTCAGCTCTAGAGTGGGAAGGACCCCTGACCCCAAATTGACCCCTGACAACCTACCCTCTTGAATGGAAAAGGAGTCATAATGGGATACAGATGCAGAATGGTTCTCACTGCATCTTTGATGTGCTGGAGGGGGCCCTCAAGGGTTCTTGCTGGTCCCCTATTAATATGCCACCATCCCATTAAGGGATTGGAGTGATTCCCCTGCCTTTACCAAAGACACTGCTACATCCGTGGGGCTCCTAAAAGTGTTTCAGATGTCCAGTTTATTTTATTGACTGAACCAAATTGCATAAAATGGCCAGCATTTCCAAAACATGTTGGGACTGGACCTCAGAACCAGTGGGATGTATCTGTCTCCCTTCCCCAGACATCTTTCTCCTACATCATACAGAGCTCTGGCTCAGGAGAGAATCTGCCCAAGTATATTTTTCAGGAACAATGTATACAAACCTTCAGAGGGATACATATAGTATAAGTATGGCTGACAGAAGGGACTGGGTTGCCGAGTTTCCTGGCTGCACTCCTTGGTTATGGTTATGAGAAAGCACTTGTATGTAAATGAGAACAGAGTCACTCACGCTTCCACTTGTTGTACACAAAACCATGAGACACAGGGTTTATCACAGGGTGAAGGGGCAAAGGGTTTTTTTGTTTGTTTTTTTGTGAGAGTCTCTTGTTAAAACATTGGCAGCACCTCACACTCAGTTGCATGTGTCTCATACTCACCCAGACACAACTTTTCTTCCTCATTGCGAAGGAAATAAAAAGGAATCTCCAACTGATTCAGACAGAGGAGATCTAATTAAACATCACAGCCTGGGCACTCTTTTAGTCTCAAAAACTCAGTGCCAAAGGCAGAGTGCTGAACTGTGCCTTGAAATCCATAGTGAATAAGCAAGCATGAAGAACAATGATTGTTCTTGTAAGTTTCAAATCTCGCATTCGATCAGTGTGGTTCTCTCCTGGCTGGGGCCCTGTGGGTACAACTGCAATACAGCTAATAATAAATAGAGCTGATTTAACTCATTTGTTGTATCTGGCATCAGGTATCTATCCAGATAACACGAATGTGCAATGTTACAACAAAAAGGAGTTGGAAAAAATACACAAACTCTTACCCAACCTGTGTCACTGCACATCTGTACAAGAGCACCTCCTTTCTGCATTGTGCTATGCAGGAGCTGCACAGCCTGTTTCCCAGCTCTCTTCCTCAGCTCTGCTCAGCTCCCAGTGCCTTCTGGGTTGCAGAGTCTTAGCCTTCCAGCTATACCTCTTACTGTCCTACCCCTTCTGGGGCACTCAAAGTTCAAAACAAGTATAAAGCAACATAAACTGTTCCCATTCCTCCAGTCCATCCGCTAAGCACCAGTCAGGCCTGGGCCCATTTTTTCTCCCGCAGAAAGCACTCCACCTCAGCTCTATCTTTCTGCCTGTTCCCTCCAACTGAGCAGGGCTCTTCTTTTAAAACCCCACCCTGGAGGCCTGCTTCCCTACTCCAGGGATCTGAATTTGGGCTAACTGGGCCTTCAGTAGCCCATTAACCCCTTCCTGACTTGCACAGAGGCTTTTGTGTCCTGTTGGACCCCCAAGAGCCCATCAATTTTGGAAGGATGATAAAGCCTGATCCAAATACCATTGAAATCAATGGGAACACTTCCATTGACATCAGTGGGCTGTGGATCAAGACTAAAATCCCTCATGCTTAAGGCCATAAGCCAGCCTCCAACTAATGAAAACTAAGAAGAAATTTTCCCTATGGGCAGGCCAGTAACAGTCTATTGCAGGGTTTCCTCTGTCTTCCCTGGAATCAGCTGGGACTAGTCAGAATTGAGGATGGGAACTGGAATTAATGGTCCACTGTTATGAGCCAGTTTGGCAGTTCTACTCTTCTTATGTTGTTAGTACTGTTCAGAAATTATAAAAAGTACATCTGGTTAAATGAGCATGCTGGATAGTTTTCAAAATAATCAGCTTCATCTTATTTAAAAGAACAATCAGAACCAGTTAGTCATTCATTTGTTCTTTAAGTGACTCTTGGGGAGAAAAATTGCTTTCACTGGGAGGATTATCACAGGGGAATGCCATCTTCATCTGTGTTCTAGCATTTAAGATCCTTGCTAGTACAATATTTTTACTCCTAGCCACCCATCCAGAGCTCAGCCATGAGTGATGAACAATCAGCATAGAATACTGGAACTCTTAGTGTAGCTCCTCAGAGCAAATGTATTCTTCTTATTGCCCCTTCCCAATCAGTCTCTGGGAGCTCTGCTACTGATTTTAACAATAGCAGGATCAGACTCACTATGAGCTCTGTGGTTTGTAAGTGTTTCCCCACATCATATTACAACATTACTGTGGCATTAACAACTATCACAATGTTTCAGTAACTTCCAGATCAATGCTATGCAGAAGTTGTTACAGTTTAAGTCCATCTGACTGTTTATGCGATATTACATGTAGTTTCGTTACGTGACATTACTTGTAGTAGATCCTGGTGGCGTCATAAGTTTGTTGGCTTCTTTGTTTACTATTAAACAACTTTTACATTGGTTTAGGGATTATCTGTTTCAAAATTAAGTGGCAGCCAGGGGGTCTGTCCAAACAGCCTGATCCATTGAAGTCAACCAGAATCTTTCACTGACTCCATTGGTCTTTGTAGCAGACCCTATCTGAGCCTCATCTCGTCTCACATACCCCAGTTTCACATTAGTGTAATTCCATTGTCTTCCCTGGAGTTAATTCTGATTTACAGGAAAAAGAGAAGAAAAATAGACCCTTTGTGTTTATTTTTTTAAACAGTTTTTTTAAATTGTTCCAATTGTTTTTGATTGATAGATCAGCATACACAAGAAAAAAGTCCCTGAAAATGACAAGGATTCAGATGCTTGTTTGTACAGCTTTAGACCAAAGACTGCTTAAGTGTGTAGAATAACATTTTTGCAGGCTGTTACTCTTTAAATTGCTGCTGATGCCTTCTGGAAATTTTTGAGTAACATTTTGTTTAGAAATGATTCTTGTAAAAATATAAAGTTTTATTTTTCTGTTGTCTATCTGCTGCAAGATTTTGGTGCCTTACTAAAAAAAAAAAAAAAAAGACACCGAAAGCTTTAATTGAACTGTTCTAACTAAAAATCATAATCAAATTAAGCAATTAAAGTCCAGTCATGGAACTGAGCCAAGTACTCTTGTTAATAACAAAAAAAGCCTTTATGATATTTTTAAAAGGAGGGCAAATCTCTGACCCATCTCAGCTCATGAGAAAGTCTATTTAGCTAAGATAATGGACCCAGTTCCCTGCCAGTATAAATGGGTGAAACTTCACTAAAGTCAGTGGAGCTGCACCCATTGACACCAGCAGAGAATTTGACCATCAGGCTACACCTGCTCTAATCCTGCAGACTTTAGGACTAAGATTTCCCTCTCATCTGTTTAAATGTAATGGGTCAGATTCTCCCCTTCTCTAACTGTCAGGTGGCACAAAGTGGTGGAATCCGGCCCTACAGGCCTGGTAAGAAGCTCTAATATGGCATAAAGTGGTGTAATCAGCCCCCCACATCTTGACTGATGTCATGTCAAGGGTGGAAGGGGGTTCTTTGGGGTGGGGCTTTCCTGTGCACCACTGATTCTCCCTTGCAGACCATAGCCAGCTGGAGTAAGTAAGGGCAGCCTATGGGCTCATGCTGGGGATAGGGTGAGGGCAGCCTGAGAACAGAGAGTTATAAATGGCTCCTTGACTTCTCCACCACCTCTATCACCACACAGAGCAGATCTTGGTGCAGAAGTGAATCTGGACCAACATTTCTAGTGCTGGCTTTTTCCTTTTGGCAAACTTGCTCCCTGTGGAGCTTCTAATCTAGCCCAAGACACTCAACCACACCCCATTGTTGGAATCATCAGCAATGTCAGCACAACCCTGAGAAAGAGGGTTAACTCATTGTCTCTCTACTGCCTGTATAGCTCTCTTACAGGGCACAAAATGCTGCAAGTCTAGCAAACACATCCCTGTTGCTTTTTATGATTGTTAGAGCTTGGTGGTAGTGGGATGCTCAGAGGATATCCCTGACCATTCACTAAGGGCCCTGAGCTTAGAGAGTTTGGTGGCTCCTGGAATGGGAAAGGCTTAAAAGACAGGGCAGACCAGGTCCCAGGAGATTTCCAGCCTCCATGTGATGGGATGGAGCTCTTGCAGGATTTGGCATGTGGTTGGGATCTGTAAAAGGAGCCCTGCATTCAGGGCCCCTTCCTGTTTGCTGGTTTGTTCAGCAGTTGTCCCACACTCCCTCCCTAGTCTAGGTCGCTGTGGGCTATGTTAGTTGCTGCAATGGAGCAGGGAAGGAATGTTTCCCTGTGTTACCCAATTGGCCAACTTTGCTTGGGTGTTCACCATCCTTGCAGTGAAACCTAGGAGTTGTTTTTTTTTATACAACCAGAGGGCTGGGATTCTTCCTTACTCAGAGGGCACAGTTTGGACCCCTGTTAGAGTTGTTTAGTTGTGGCAACTTTTCACAGGCGCCCAATGCAGGAATTCACTGATTTAGGCTCCAGATCCGAAAAAGAAAGGTAACATAGTGGTCATCTGGACGTCATCTCCTTATGGGCTGAGAGGTGAGGGAGGACAATACTCTGTCTAAATCTCTGGGGGTAAATGCAACCCGGGGCCAGGACATTGCCCCTGAGGGGGAGGGGGCTGCCAATGCTCATTACAGGGATGTTGACTGTGGGGACGCGGTTGAAGCCCTTTCACCCCCCAAAAGTGGAGGGATGCTAATGGGCAGCTGAGAACTTCCTAGTGTGATAATTGGCTCCCCCTGCAGTGGGAGGACCCCTAAGAATGAGCAGAGGATCAGCTGGGTTTGAGTGCTTCATTAGGCTCTCCCCTGATCGTAACCTTGGATGTAAGTTGACTAATAAAGTTGTGGTCTAATTATACCCCATCATGTATCCTTGTCTTCTTTCATTCAGTGAGCACACCAATTAACAAATTTAAGCTAAATCACATTCTGGGTCTATATTACCTCAAATTCTCTCTTTATATTTATTTTAGTATACACAGTATTTTGAACTGTGATTGTGCATTCTGTAAGAGTTAATGGTCTCAGATAACTTGTGTTCTGTGGGCTTGGTAGAATACAGTATTGCGCTAAGTGCTGAATCTTTTACTCATTTTTTATTCAGTCCTTTGTCATGCAAAACTCTTGTTGAAGCCAGTCGCTACTTTACCTGAGGAATGCCTAAGTAAAAACAGAGGGCTAAATTCTACATCCATTTAATTGAGCAAACATTACTCAGCATAAAGGCAACAGAGTCTGACCGTGAGTAAGTTCTCCAGCATCTGATCAATTGTTTTTATTCCTAGAAGAGACTTCTAAGAGTAAATAAGATCACTCCAACCAATGTACTTTTAAATGGCCAATACTGCTGTTTGCACACTTAACATGAGGGTGGACTTTTAATACATATATAGTGAATATTACGTCATATAATGATGTTCCCATGTTACTTAAACATTGTAAAATTGAACTGCAGAAGAGTGAATAGTTTTTAAAAGTCTTAAGGTCTTTTTATCTGTCTCCAGAATCTCTTTGCAGAAAATGACTCCAAGTAACTCTGTATCACTCAGCCACATCTGCCCCAATTTTAACTTTAACAGCAATATGCTACTGTCGGGCAGATCTTTAAGTTGATCACTGCCTTCAGGCTTAGTTTAGCCTTTGAATTTTGTAGGGTCTTGCAATTCAAAGTCTGTCTTTATTTTCCTCAGAAGAGCAGAAGCTAACAGTTGCAATATCTAATCTGTCCCTTTGTATCCAGATGCGATCAGCAACAAAAACAAAAATACACTGGACCCTGAGGAAATGAAATCTCAGCCACAGGCTTGTTTACCTTAAAATAGTTTTGTAATTTTAGCTTCCTCTACATGAACATATGTTGGCTGCTTGACAGGAAACAGTTAACTGAAACATGGGCCTGCTCCTGAAGTTATTTAGATGAGGGGAGTTCAGACCAAAATACATGCTGCATTCACACACACAGAGATCACATGAAAAATACATTTTAAATCTGTATGCTGAGTGTTCTGGAAGAAGTTTGTCAAATGATTGTGAAAAGAGTTCAGTTTTCTCAAGGCATCCTGGGAATATGTTCAGCCTCAGATAAGTTATTATTTGGCTTCAAAGGAAATACTTGACTAGGTCCCTTTTTACAGCACAGTGTTTATAATGTAGTTTTACTTCTCATTAGAGGTCTCTTTCCTTGCCAGTGCTACATTTAAATAGAATGATTAATATTTAAAGTCAATTAATTATCACATGTTAACCCACTTGCAGACCCGGTTATAACTATCCTTTGATGTATACAAGAAACCAAACTTACCACTACAGCAGACATCTCATGCAATGAATATGTTGAAGCTCTGAAAAGGAAACGCTCTCTTGTCTTTGTTTTTTGGAAGTGCAATTTAAATCCTTCAACATCACTAGAATCAAAATCCCAAGCACCCATTTTTAAGGCATCCTATTTCAATTCCCCTAAACTACCATTTTTCAGGAAGGTGTCAGGTATGTTAAGCTTTTGAATCCATCATGCTGGCAATTTCCACACACACACTGGACAATATTTTGCAAAGTCTGGTTGCCGCTTGCCAAACTAAACCTTCATTTGTTTGGAATAGTCATGTTACATAATTCCAGGGGCAGACAAGAACTATGACTAAGGATCAAATCCTTGCCATTATTAACATTTAAAATATTGTGCTAACAAGTATATTTTCCTCTTGGTTTAACACCTAACTCCCAATAGCATTAACTTGAAGGTGAGAAGGTGCCAGAAGGGATGAATTATCAGACTAAGGAAAGGTTTTGAAAAGTTAAGCATCTAAAGATGCACTGTTCAAATCCTGGCAGAATCATCCCAGACCTTTGCGGCTCGGGAGTTGATTAAGTTATAGTCCGTGTAGCTTACTGTGTGTTGGCCTTTAGAAGAAGACCTTAAAGTTTGAATGCATGCATAAGTGCATGACACTTATAGCTTGTCTACACTGGCAATTTACAGCACTCCAACTTTCTCACTCAGGGGTGTGAAAAACTCCCCCCTGAGCACAGCAAGTTTCAGCGCTGTAAAGCGCCAGTGCAGACAGTGCACCAGCTCAGCTAGCCTCTTGTGGACAGTACACCAGCGCTCTGCTGCAACCACACAAGCCACGTTAAAGCACTGCTGCAGCAGCACTTTAGCGTTGCCAGTGTAGACTAGCCCTTAGACAATAAAGAGCCCAATGGCAATTTCCTATGAGGAAGGGCTTGTTCCTTAGCCTAAATCTCCCACCTAACCTCTCTTGTGCAAAGGATGTCGTATGTCAGACTGCCATTCTGCATGCGGCTCCATTTCAATAGGGTGAAGCAGGTTACAGATATAGTTTGTAAGGTTGAGCCCTGATGCCATTGGATCACAAAAATCATCTATCACAATTGGTACGACACTATTTTGGTGAAGCCTGAGCCAATGCTTAATTTGTAATGAAAGAGGTGCCAGGGCTCAAACAATTAGGTGCCAGGGCTCGAGAATTTTTTTTAAATATTCATAAGTGATGCAGCAAGTCCAGAGGTGCTGGGGGTATGAACTGCCAAGCCTAGAGATGGCAGGCCTCAGCCCCAGCAAGCCCTGGCACAAATTAAGCACTGGTCTTAGCAGAAAGCCAAAGCATTTAGGACTAAATTTTGACTACCTACATGCAGTGGGGATTGTAGTACACAGGTAGCCCATGCCCCAAGTACACCTGTGTAGAAGGCAGCCATGCTGCAGGTGGTTGTATTCCAAGAGCACAAGAGGAAAGTGTTGCTGGCAATGCAAGAAGGTGTCAACTAGTACTGTGATGAGAGCTCATAGGAGAGCATGTGCCGCCCTTTCTTAGGCATCAGACGTGTCCCCATTTAGCGTCCTTCACTCAACCCCCCTGGAAGCAGTGTGGCTTACAAGGACACTACATTTCCAGCATTAAACCTGTTCCCTCTACACTACTGCTCCACTGGCTCATGACACCAGAACTGAGCTTTTAATAAACACGGAGACTGACCAACCTTTCTACCACTAGAGGGAGTCGCTTGGGACTTGAGATGATGGGGATGAGCCTAGTATAAAAACATAGATAAGACAGATTGGACAGATAGCAGAGGGTTGTGACACACCACTGCCCAACATGTGCCGATCCTGGGCGTAAAGAGAAAACGTCAGTTTCCAAGGTTATCAACCCGGCACCATACTCAAGCACTGAATTCAATATAAGAAAGAAACAAGCAAAGAAAAATTTATGAGCAGCATGTGGTATTTTAGTCCATGTTGATGGAAAAGTCATGGGGTTAAATAGCTATGCAGGGAACTGAAAATGTGACATTTTGTGTGCAGTGGGTACAAAGGGGAACTGATTTCAAAATTAGTTCAGCGCTATTGACCTCATCTTTTTCAGCTGAGCTACTATTTTGGCAGTGTTTGCCCTTTGAAAGACAACATTTTCATTGGCTATACGCTCAGGATTTGCTGCAATGGAATTTTAAAGGTAGGGTGAAATAACGGATTTCTTTTAAACAGATAATGTACACATGCTTTATAGATTAGTTTCTTCCTTCCCCAAGTAAATACAGTTTACACATAAGAAACATAATAAAAAGTGAGTGGATATAAACCCAGATGTAAATGTTCTATTAAACTTTCTATTGAAGAAAAGAAAGGGAAAAAAAAGCCTAGCTATTTCTATAAGACTTTATCCATTAATGTGTTTTGTTTTAATGTATAAATAATGCCAGAGGCTCATAATTCATTGCTATAACTAAACAGAAGATATCTGGTCTCCCAGACAATTCCTTAGACACCACTACTCAAAACAGTCACCCTCCCTAATTTAGCATATGTCTTGTTCCTCACACAAAAAGAACAAGGCAAAAAACAGAAAAGTTCCTGTTTGGATTACAATTTTTTAAAAAAAGAACATTGGTCACAATGTGTTTTCATATGTGGTGTAAAAATGACTCTAACTGGACTGAACTATAAAAGAGGAAAGTTCATGGGCCTATTTTCCTCTCCTCTCACCACAGTGTAAATCACGAGTAAAGCCATTGAAATGACTCATTGGAGTGAAAGCCATGTAAAAGGGGAGAATGAGACTCTTCTTATTTAGTATTGTCAGGACAATATCCAAAATTCCCTATAATATTTGGTCCTATATAAAGAGTGGGTCAAAATCAGTTCTCATTTATGTGCATGCACCCTCATTGAATTTAGAGTCAGTTTTTCAAAGGTATTTAGGCTCCTACAGATGCAGATGAGTGCCTAGTGGGATTTAGAGAGGCATCTAAGGAAGCAGGCACCTAACTCCCATTAATTTCAAAAGCACCTAAGCAGGTTAGATGCTTAAGTTTCTTAAACACTTTTGAAAATCCCCCTATGCACCGATCTGCACTTTTAGGTGCCTACATATTCCTTTATAAATCTGCTTCTTAGTGCACAGGTGTAAATGAAAGCAAAGTTTGGAAGTGAGCTCAAGTCAACACTGTCAATCTCAGTATTAGAATGCAAAAGGCAACATTTTGTAAATAGCAAGAGCAATTTGTGGAAAGTGCTCTATCAATCAATCGATCAATAAATCAATACATTAGTAATTAGTAACGAAAACTTATTTCACTCTGGAACTTCCAATATGTAGAAGCAAATTTCCATAAGGTTTCTGAATCTTAAAAACACAGATGTAAGGGAAAACTCTCGAACAGTGCATTTCAGAATTTCGTCTTTATTTTTACATTACTTTAATTACTACCTAAGTATTTGAACCAATGCACAATGGGGAAAAAAAAGGGAGTCTTTCCATAGACTTCACTGGATGTTGGAGAAGGCTGATAGAGATGTTAATGCGGAAATGTGGTCAATGCATAGAGCTTAATACCTGTTTTAGCTAAGAAAATTTAGTAATAAAAAACCAACTGGATCGCCTTTGGGATGATCATATAAAATCTGATGAGTCTTAAAATGGGATAAAGGGGAAGAAAATCTTAAAGACTGAAGTATTACCTAAGATGATATTGCAGGTTTCACCTGCCAACATGTTAGCCAAGCAGTGGATGTGCATCATGTGAAGAGGGCAGTAGCTCAGAATGTCTGGTCAATATGTTCAGAATCTTTCAGGAAAGAAGAATAAATAATGGTAACTCCTTCTGACATATGGCTAAGCCTCAAAAGTGACTCTCAGGTAAATATACTCACACTGTAAATTTACAGACAAATACAGACCCTGATCCTCAGAAGGAGTTACAGGTGCAGAGCCTTCATTCTACATGGAGTCTCACCGGCTTCAGTGGAACTCTGTGGGGCAGCAATGGGACTCTGCCCAGAGGTAGGAATCTGTATTTTTGAATCCTTTTGTGGGATCAGGGACATGGACTTCTAACATCTCATTTTATTTTTCACTGCAGCTCACCACTTTTGGGATAAGCCTCAGCACTGCACTGGAGTTTGAAACCCTCTGGAGGGCTCTGGCTTTTGGAGACTGCACAGCGCTATCTTTGAGCTATACAAATGTTCTATGCACATCTGTACAAGGCAGCGTGCCTACCCCCGGGTACACCCTCTGTTCCTTTTAAACATCAGAGCAGCAGTTCAGAACTCTCTCTGGTCTCTTCACTTTCAGACTGGAAACAAAGTGTACATTTTTAACAGTGAGAGTAATGAACCCTTGGAACAACTTATCAAGAGTCACGGTGGATTCTCCATCACTGACAATTCCTAAAGGAAGACTGGATCTTCTTGCTAAAAGAACTGCTCTAGGAATGTTTTTGGGGAAGTTCTAAGGCCTGTGTTATATAGGAGATCAAACAAGATGATCACAATGGTCCCTTCTGGCTTTGGAATCTATTAATCTAAGAATTTATAGACTTTAAGCTCATCAGGCTAGTGCCTGTCTGTATTTTTGAGTATTGTGCAATGTGAGCTGCAAACGAAGAAGAAGAAGAATCTTCTAATGATAGATAAAGAAAAAAATAATCATTTCATTAAGCAGGAAGTAAGAAATGTTGCATTCATGAAAAACATCTGAGCATAGAATTATGCAAAAGAAGAGCCAGAGAAATATTTTATAGTCCTGGAATAAACACATAGGTTGATGACATCATTTTCAAATGTTCAGGGTGTCATGTGTATTGCTTACAACAGACTACAGCAAGAACCAAGAAAGATGTTGGCGAAATGTACTGGCTGACTTCTATAGTGGGAGTTGACTCATATTCAAGCTACTCTTGGCTGAGTCTAATTGAAGATACCCTGACTGAAAACATGATTCATTATTTAAAATTTATTTCTGAAAAATATAGAATTTCTCATCCGGTGCTTGATTTTTCATTTCCTTGTGCCTCGTGTGGTCATTTGCGTCTGTTCAAAGAGTGTATAATTCTCCACTCACTTACACTTGTAATAACATTTTACAGTAACTTTACACTCCACCTGCACAAGTGCAAATGATTCCATGAAGTGCAAGGCAGTGGATAATCATGCTCCAATTGTTTCTCAGTCCACAAAACACTAATGCAAAATCCCAAACACTGCAAAATCCAAATGGGCTAACAGAACGTATTGTTCAAACTAAGAAAACAAATGAAGATAATTAAGATCCTTATTTGGCTATAGTTGCCTACAGACGTTACACCTTGAGGGGGCCAAACTGTAACCCTTGCCCAGTGATAAATGATGAGACACTTGAGAAAAAGATTGCCAAATTTCAACTATGTTCCTTAAAGAAAACAACAGAGGGGCTATGAAGAAGCTGCTGTCAGCACATAACAGATGTAGAAAAGCCAGCACAACAGGATAGCAAAGCAGCTTCTGTCTTTGAACAACAGAGACAGGGTGAGAGAATGATAAGGAGACAAATGGGAAGGTGCTTAAGTGCTGGCCCAAGAAAATGAACCCAGATCCACTACAGTACAAATACCAATGGACATGAGTTCCAAGAGATTCTGAAAAATCCAGTAAACTCTTCAGTACAGACCTGAAAATCTAACGCAACAATAGGGTGGCTACTAAAGCAAAAAAGGATTGGGGAGCAATAATCATCTCCACAGCAGTATTCCCACATTTCCTAGACCCCATGGCAGGTGTTTCATGGATCCCAGGGTCTGGACTGAAGGAGCTCCCTGGAAGGGGTGCATGAGTCAAGGGTGAGGAGTAAGAAGCACATTATACCCACCCCTTCCCATGTGCCTCATAGAAATTATTCTGTTCAGCTGTATTACATTTATACACACACATAAGTATCTCAAGGGAAGTCAGTGGCTGAAGAAACACTAACAATATTGTTCCTTTGAAACTGTGCCTCCAGAGAGCATGGTGGGAAGGGACTTGTCGTTGGAGAGTCAGGGCTGGAAAATTCTCAGACATGTCAGGGGGTTGTGGGCTTGTCCCACAGCTGGTTCCACAGAGGGCACTTTACCTTCTCCCAACCTCTGTGAAATGACTCAAAAGGAAACACCATTGTTTTCTTGCAGGAGGGAGCAATCATCAATATGGCAATTAAAGGTCTCACTGGGTGTAGGCAGACTACTACCCCTCGCTGTACTGATATTCAGGGCAATGAAATAATAAGGTGAATAAAACAATATTCTGACATGTTAGTACTAGAGATAGTAATAACAAAAAAAAGAAAAGTGAAAGCAAAACAAAAGCAGACTTTTTTTTTCCTGGAGTGAGAAGGAGGCTGAGCTGTCAGAATACCACCTGCTCTAGTTAGAGCAAGCACTTCCTCTAGCAGTGACAATGATATGCTACTTGTGTGTGCAGGGGAGATACCATGTGACTAAGGTCACATGGTGACGAGAGTGCCAGCATGGCTGCCTCCTAAGTAGAACAAGTGATGCTGTTGATCTCCTAGTAGAAATTAACTTTTCTTAGAAGTGCACAGAAGCTAGCTCCTTTAGAATATACTGAGCGTCAATCCCAGTTGTGTTTCTGTCCCAAAAGACTCAGTCTTTTGGCGGCTACATTTTCATTCGCTTCTCATTTGTTTTCTGTGTGTACATATCCATTAAAGAGAATGCAAGGAAAGGCTGGCAAAAGGAAGACATGGCAGCTGTAGCTTTGTGTTCACAGATGCTTTCAAAGTGCTGAATGATTTTTTTCATGTTTATTTGAGTTTTCATTGAGCAAACAACTGAAGGTCAAGGAGAGAGAAAAAACAACAAGAGGCCCTAAAAGCCCACACTTAGGCCTTGATCAGAGGAGCAATGTGAAGAGAACCAAAAAGACCAACAGTGGCAAAGAGCGCTGTGAAAACAGCCACAAGTATTTGAAGATGTAAATATCCAGGGGGAAGAGGAATCATTTAGAGTGATCTGAGCAATATAACTAGAGAAATGGAGTGGAAACGAGCAAGTAGAAATTTAGGCTGAATAAATCAATCTGTGAAATAGTTTCTTGATCTCTAACTTCTCTGCTAGTATGTAAATCTTCATTTTTAAACAGTGGAAATGTCTGGGTGGATGAAGCTAAGGGGGATAGGATGGAGTTAGCTAAGCGGTAGAAGAAGACGACACCCTAGATTTCAGATGTGAATGAATAGCTAATAATTTGCAACACTGACCTTTGTTTGGCCATCAGATAAAGGAGACTAATAAGCAGGAATTGCTTGAATAAAACTATAACAGACATGTTAAGGTGGTCACAGCTTTGTTAGTCTGAGCTAGTACAGCACTTCAGGAAATTCCTTTTGGAGGATGTGATTGCATTTGACAATAAAGAAATGAAGTATAAAGAGAATCACTAACTTCAAAGTTATAGAATTTTAGAATATGTCCATACAGTCAGTGGGGCTTTCATGTAAGTAATGTGCAGGATACAACTCTAGTTAGCAAGCAGACACTGAAAACAATAGGATCCCATCCCAATTCAGAATATTAGGTGACCTGGCAACGTTACAGAGCTGTCAACAAAGTGCTTTGAAATGTGACCATCTGTTTTCTGACAGATAACTGGAAATCCAATTTATCATTCCAGCCTCAAATCGCAAACTCCTCACTTATTTAAACACAAGTGAGTGATAATTTACTCATTCTAAAATGATAAACATGTCCATAGACTCAGCAATGTGATAATATCCCTTGATTGCTGCCTGTAGCTAACCACAGCTATTGAGAACAAGAGACTGTTGTAACTGCTGCCTGCATTCCTGAACTCATAACAAATAAAAAAGAGAGGACACAAAAGTCTCTTGAAGTCAGTTTTGCTTGAAGTTTTATTTTGTTTCTCTTTTTTTCATCCACAGCTGGATATTAAGGACAAACTATTCAAACTCAAGTACCTAAGATGAGTCACCTATTTCTACATTTAGGCACCCAATTAGGGGTGCTGATTTTCAGAGGTTCCGAATACCCATAGCTCCCATTGATTTCACTGTAAATTGCAAAGCATTTCTAAAAAATCAGGTCATTTATGGATGTCAGTGCCTATCTTTAGGCACCCAAATTGGGAATTTTTGGCGTATTATACAGGCCAATGGTTCCCAAACTTGTTCTGCTGCTTGTGCAGGGAAAGCCCCTGGTAGGCCGGGCCAGTTTGTTTACCTGCTGGGTCCACAGGTTCGACAGATCGCGGCTCCCAGTGTCCATGGTTGGCCGCTCCAGGCCAATGAGAGCTGCCAGAAGCAGCGGCCAGTGTGTCATGATGAGCCCAAAATAATTACAAACACTAAAAGACCTTCCTCGAGAAGGAGACAACTTGTAGCCAAAAGAAACTCTATAAAAGATTAGTGGGAGAGGAAAAAATGACAACTAAGGGCTGGTCTACACTACGGGGTAAAATAGATTTTAGATACGCAATTTCAGCTAAGTGAATAACGTAGCTGAAGTCGAATATCTAAAATCGATTTACTCACCCATCCTCACTGCGTGGGATCGATGTCCGCGGCTCGCCATGTCGATTCCAGAACTCCGTTGGGGTTGGTGGAGTTCCGGAATCGATATAAGCACGCTCAGGGATCGATATATCCTGTCTAGATTAGACGCGATATATCGATCCCCTAGCAATTGATTTTAATGCGCCGATACAGCGCGTAGTCTAGACGTGGCCTAAATGCTGATATGAGAAAGGATGATGTTTAGAAAAAAAGTGAAGACCCAATGGGAGATTTTCTGAAGTAAGAACTATAGGATTTGGTCCATCTGTTTCAAACATCAAAATCAAAGCAGTAGACAAACTTCATAGAGCTATTTTGAAGTTCAGGGCAATCTGGAGTTGTATATTTTCAGCACTTCTGAAAATCTGGACTACTTTGTGTACATAGTTACACTTAACACTGGCTAGAGATAGATAAAATAAAGGCAGCCAAAATGCAAGCTCTTGTATGTTTCTAACAATACAGTTGAACAGATGCCAGTAATATCACTCCTCTGTTTGAATTAGTTATTGTACATAAAGCTTTTCTAGAATCAGGCTCTGTATATATCATTATTGTTATATGTCAGTGTTTGCTCATTCCTAAATAGAGAATGCTATTTCTCAAATCATGTCAAATTTTGTGACAAACTGATCATGACAAGAGTACACTAATCAAAAGAATGAGACAAATATATTCAGTTTATTGATGTCCAAAGCCCAATTTAATCCTTTTTTAATATCTACCATCCTATTCTCTTTCCTTAAATATCATTGTTTGACCACCAATATCTTTCTGCAGTGGATGGCAGATAGGTATTATAAGTAAGGCTATGTTTTAGTCATAGGTATTTTTAGAAAAAATCATGGACAGGTCACAGGCAGTAAACAAAAATTCATGGCCCCGTGACCTGTCTATGACTTGTACTGTATACCCCTAATTAAAACTTGGGCCGGGGGGCTGGGAGTGCTCTGGCGGGAGGTGTGGGGACGCCATGGGTACTGGGAGTGGTAGTGGCCCAGGACACCTGCTGGTGCTGACAGGGAGATGGGGGGAGGCAGACAGTGTGGCCAAGGCCCCGCAACAAGCACCAGCTCTGCAGCCAGGTATTGCAGCCAATGGAGCTGCAGGGGCAGTGCCTGCAGGTGCGGGCAGCTCGCGGAGGCCCCTGGCCCCTCCACTTAGAAGCTGCAGGGACATGATGGTGAGATCCAGTGAGGTCCCCCACCCACATCCCCTGGTAAGCACCAGGCTTCCCCTGAGCCAGCCCCTGAACCATCATCAGCCACTTCAAAAGTCATGGAGGTCACGGAAAGTCACAGAATATGTAACTTCCATGACCTCCATGACAGACATGCGACCTTAATTATAAGTCATACTTCCTTCCAAATGAGGCATCACAAACCAGCTAAAAAGATGCCATAAGTGGGGCAGCTGAGGATTCCTCTGAGTTAGGAGAATACTCAAGTGGTATAAATCCACCTACTTGCTCCACTATCCCTTGACCCCAGTGGTTGTTCTGAAGTGACTTGAGAGTGGGAGGGTTCATGATCACAGGGCTCATCAATCTCTGCCCACTGAAGGGTTCTTTGTGGACTGTTACTGCCGGAGTAGGGAAGAGAAGCAAGTAGCTGGGTCCAAGTTCAGGAGAGAGGAAAGATATCTTAGAGCTGAGTGCAGCGAGACTAGACCTAAAGAGCTGGCCCTCTGTTTCCATGACTCCTACCATCTGAAATAGCCACTCTGCTCCTAACTGGCTCCCTGCAAATCCCAAACAAGATCCGTCTGTTGCTCAATGGGCTATGCCTCTTCATCAGCCTAAATAAATAATCATACCTCAGTGTCTGAACATCCCATTTTCCCTGTACTTAATCATTCTCTCTAAAACTTGGCCATTGTTTCTCTCTTCACCCCTTTCACTATACACCTACAGATGCTTCCTGTTAACTATAGAGCTTAGTTGTACTCTAAGGGCATGCGTAAATTAACTGGCTTTGAAGCATTTTGTGATACATTTGTATGAAAGAAAAAGTATAAAATAAATAGTGTGTCATGATATGGTTAGTGCAATACAATCAATTCACTTTATGAGTTTTATCCTATATTTATTTCACAAGAAGAATTTTGAACTAGTGCTAAAAACAGAGATTTTTATGTGTGTGCCCATGTGTGTGTGATTTCATAATTAATGTATCAGAACTGATCCCTTTTCCTGATTCTCCAGATAACGAACCAAGGATGTTTGTTCCTTCAGTGTAGCCTGTTGAAATGTTTTGAATTTTGAAATGTTGTCAAAATTTAGAAATTACTAAAAAGGGGAAGGGGTGAATTTTGACAACATTTTTGCACTCTTCCCCCTCATTTTTCTACCAGCCACAGAGCTGGTTAAAATTTTCCAATATTTCAAAATTTCAAGAGAAAAATCAAGAAAAAAATTTGACCCCCCCACTTTTTTTTTTCCTCCAGATTCACTGATTGGAGCTAATGTGCCATTTAAATAAATGAATGTACTAGTGACACTTGTACAAATGTAGGTGTGAAGCTAGAGAAAAAAAAGTTAAGAGATATTAGAAACATATCAAACATCCATTTCATTTCCCATATACAACAATTGCCTAACAGTATTTATTGTAAAATGTTCACTCTTCTATCTAGACTGACTTAAGACATGTATCCAACAAATCTACAGGAAAAAGAAATCCCTATTTCATCTTTCAATATTGCTTAAATTAAAGAATGAAATAAAGTGCAAACAAACTATTGGATTATCAGCAAGAAGAGGAGCCAGTCCTTGAATCATTTATTTAAAATGAACAAATGTAGGTAATTGTTTTAATTTTCAGTGCAGACAACATTAGTTTTCTCAGTCACATTGTACTAGGGAAGAGCTACTAAACCTATCTGCAACTGTACCTCATCATGACTGCAGTTGGAACAAGGTGGAATACCTCCATCCCTCCCAATTTGGAAGGATGAGAGTATGGTTTGACCATGCACAGGAGCACAAAAGGGAAGGGAAATTCCTTACCCCACTCCCTTCACTTTGTACACCCACTCAGAGCTAGCCAAAAGGGTGAATGTCAGAAGACAGAGAGCAAAACTAAATATGGCCCAGGTCAAGCACAAATGTTGGGCTTCTCCTGTTTTGAGGGTGGTGATATTGCAAAACCTGAGAGCAGGATCCCAAGTTGGCTGACATATATTTGGGAGACAGGAAAGAAGGAAGTTTCAAAATCTGTCCTGGTTAGGGTATTTTTTGGCAGAGTCAGGGGGTGAAAGACACAAAGGACCAAATTATCCAATAGTGTAAATGTACAGAGCTCCATTTGCTTCAACAGAGAGCATGGCCCACAGTCCAATGCCCCCTTCAGCATTCAGAGCCTGGACCACACAATCTGTTCAATCCTGTCTTAGTCAAAGTCCTCAGTGAAAGGACCCCCAAAGGAGTACAAACATATAGCACAAAAAGCCCCAAGAAAGGTAAGTATTTTAATTTCATTTATTTATTCACTTATTTAATTTAAAAATTGTTGACCTTGGGCTTCTTTAGCCCAAACACCAGCATTGTATGTTAACACATTTAGCTACCATTAAAAAACAACACCTTGATCCTGCACTTTGTAAAATGGTTGAACTTTTACTAGTATGAACAAAACAAACAACTCCTGTCCCCCTTATTCTTACTCTAAGAGTTTCTAGTCCTACTCCTGATCCTGGATATCAACATTCATGTATGTAAACTTGTGACCATATCTAGCTAGAGGAGGGTTCTAGGTGGGCTTTGACTAGACTTATAAATGACCCAGAGAGGATCTTTCCACCCTGTACATCATTACAATCTTTCTTTGAAATGAGTGAATGTTACCATGGTATTTGAAATAATCCCTACATACATCATAATAGAAGGAGAGTTTTGCATACCAGTGGTAAAATATACAAAATAGGCTTGTTAAGAAAGTACAATTTCCTCTTGGAAAATTAATAGCAAAAAAATCCTTCTCACGTGAAGAACAGTCAGACAGCAGAACAATTTTCTGCCTATTGAGTTAACTATAGCAAATTCAGTACTGTAGGCATTTAAAACAGGGATAGATAAGTTTATGAAATACAGGTTGACACAGAAGGCTGGACTAGATTGACCTAATAATTACCTACAATCAACAATATGATATTATTAGGAATACACCCATAGCTCCTGCATACACTATAGCACAGCAGGATACCCTCTAACAGTGACCTTTTCATACTACTATGCTGTATTTACAGCCATTAACCATGGTGTTGTTGTGCAGCTGTTACCCTTCTATTTTGTGTGGGTGGTTCACTAATACTGACTTTTTCAGGGTCCTTGAAATCAAAACAGGATAAATCTTCTTAAAGGGTACATCCAGTCACATTCCTTCAGTGGCAAAAAAGCTTTTTCTATCTATATAGTCCTTGGCCTCACAGTCTCTCGTCCCTCTCTGTACGTCATAGCTGATCTACAATAAACACAGAAAATAAAATGTCAGGTTTTCTGAGCATTTCCTATTGAGGTGGGAAGGTGTTTGGGAGCTTCCTTTCCCACTTCCCAGCTGCAACACTGCTACACATAGAAAGGCTGGTTAGGTCTGTTGCTGAGCAAACAAACTAAACCAGGCTGAAGAAGCCATTTGTGTCTGTGTGAATTTTCAGTGTGGTCAATGGTGACGTTACACCTGAAAAAACATTTGCACTGCTACCGCCCCACAAAGCTTAAATGGAAGTGGGCAGATGACTCCTTGACAATAACAGGAAATATTATCATCAAAAGCAAGCTGGGTTGTATAGAAATGACCCATTCCATAGGCATGTGAAAGGGAAAGAATGAGCATTCACTTTTAATATTTAACTTTTAATGCACCCACACGTTAAGGAATAATGTTGTTTCACTACAAACGGTTTGTATGCTTTGTAGCTGTAGCCATGTCGGTCCCAGGATATTAGAGAGACAAACAGTTTAGACAGACTATACTGTGTTCTCATGAGAAACAATGACAAAGAGTCCTGTAGCGCTTTATAGACTAGCAGATGTATTGGAGCATAAGCTTTCGTGGGTGAAAACACGCATGCATCTGACGTGGGTGAATACACACATGCGTCACCCGTATGCTCCAATACGTCTGTTAGGCTATAAAGTGCCACAGGACTCTCTGTCACTTTTTACAGATCCAGACTAACATGGCTATCCTTTTGATATGAGAAACAATGAACTTTCAAAGATCTCCTTTTAATGGTTTAAATTCTTTCTGTGGGTTTTCACAGGCTTGATCAAAGAATGATGCATGATAACATTCCAGCCCTGGTAACTTTAATAAATCATCACTAATTTTTTTCAGAGCACATGTTCTTACTAAGAGCTATGTCCTTGTCAAGTTTCTACTTCCACAGCATTGCTAGTTTTACAGAGCCTTGTTCAAACATTGTAGGGAGGATTTAATAAAATGGTAGAAGTGCATATGCCATTAGCATTTTAAAAGTACTGACAAGATTTTCTTCAGACTTTGAAAAAAAATCACCGTAGGAAGGAAGCAAAGAGCCAGAACCTCAGCTGGTGTAAATTGGCATTGCTTCTGTTACTTCAGATAAAATTTACACCAGCTAGGAATCTGGCTCCAAGTCTAAAAGGCTTCAGGCCCAAAGAGGAATTTCTGAGAAAATTATGACTGAATGAAAACAGAAGTTTATAATGGAAACAATTTTGCAATGTTATCTATGAAAGCTATTGTCTATATAGAAACATGTATTTGTGACACTGAAAATTTATGAATGATTTACAATAACGGTCTATAATTACTCATGAAAATGTACGGCTGGATAAGGATTCTTTTATTTTGATTAAGTAAATTTTATGGCTGGAAGGACAGATCTTTAAACGGGCCTTAACTATCTTGGTTCAAGTCTATTAAAACAAAGACTCATCAAAATCTATTTGATAGAACATGTACTCATTGGAAAATGGGGCTTCATCAAAATTAAAATTTTCTGCCATATTTTGGTGGAATTTTCTGTCAGGAAAAACAATGCAAAATGTTTCACTTTTAATTTATTGATGTTTCATTTTGGTTTGAGCCAACATTAATCTTTATGACCTCCTGACCCTCCTTGGTGTCTTTGGAAGTGATAGTTCTGGATCCCTCATGTCCCTATTCAACCCAATAGGTCCCAAACACAGACAGATTATAGTTCTCATAATCCACCATGGTCGGTCCCAGTGACTGAGCTGCTTCAGGCTGACAATATGAAATGAAATGTTCCAATCCAGGAATGTTAAAATATTTTATTTTGATCAGAATGCTGAACTATTTCATGTTAACCTCTCTGACTCAACATTTTTCAGACTTTTTCATTTCATGAAAATGTCCATAGTTAAACTTTTCTCTGAGTTCAAGACAAAAATAAATACTGAAATATTGGAATTTACCATGGGAAGGAAATTGACAGATTTTGTCTCCACTTTGCAAGGTTGCCTCACAGCACAAGTTGCCTGTTGTATTGTGATGGTGAAGCCTGGAAGCTGCTGCAGCCAGTCCAAAAGACCCTAATCCTCCACGACCCAGTCCTCAGAGAGGAGTTCAGCTTTGGTTTGGCTAAACTGCATAGGCAATAGCTGAACTTCTCCACATTCATCCTACTCTGCTAAATATATACACCTCTACCCCAATATAATGCTGTCCTTGGGAGCCAAAAAAGCTTACCAGGTTATAGGTGAAACCATGTTATATCAAACTTGCTTTGATCTGCCGGAGTGCGCAGCCCCACCCGCCCCGGAGCACTGCTTTACCGCATTATACCTGAATTTGTGTTATATCGGGTCGTGTTATATCGGGGTAGAGGTGTATATACTTTTACAGTCTAGCCTTATGCCATTTTATATCCAGGTAACTTAGCTTCAGTGTTTTCCTATATTAAATATACAAACACTACTCCAAATTAAACATAAATGAACTGATGATAAATCCTGGAACTTCCATGAATTATTTCAATTATTATAATTGAGTTGAATCTTTGGTTTTTATTTTTCAATACAAAGAAATGGTTTGTACTAGTAAGGCTAGTATTGTCATTCCCTATTGATTGCCTCTGAAATGCTTAGCACAAAAGTGAGGTTAGCTCCTCTGAAATGATTTTCTGGAGCCAGGAAAAAGTGGGCATTATTCCCATGCCTAGTGTACATATTTCCTCTTTGACAACCGCAGCATATTTTGAACCTGTCTTGATTACTAAAATGTCCCAAGTGAGCTCCTCTTATTTAATTATGAATTAATTTCCTCCAGTTGGACAATCTGTATGGTTAGTGCATATGCACTAAATAATATAAGAAGCTTAAATTGATAAACAAAAGTCCAAGTAAGCCCTCAGGAATTCAGATGTTTAGATACATCTTGGGTCTGTAAAATTGGGCTGGAAATCTCAGAAAAAACAGGCTTTCCAGTGAGATATTCAGTACTTCCTGCATCTGGTTAAGGCAGAAATGTCTCTAGAACAGTTTTTCCTATGACTTTGTTTTTGTGTGCATTGCAGCCTTCAATCCTAAAAGGGCCCAAGAAGTACGTAGTTGTGTAAGAAAGAAATATAGAGCCAGATTCTGCTTCATTTTGGGTCACTATCTGTGTATTTAATTTAAATGACAAAGTATTCATCTTAAATTGTCTATAAAAAATCATGGAAGGAAGCCCAGTGATTTAATGGGATTACTTCCATGAGCAAAGATTACTCTGGAGAGTATACAGGTTAGTTGAAGCCATGCCCAGGAAATAATTGGTAAAAAGCAGTTTGACCCCTCTGAGCCTTTGCATGAGACGGGTCCAGGTTCTTTGATTTATAATTAAAACAAAACTGCTAGAACTGGATATTTTAAGTGATACATTGTAAATGTGAACTGGAAGAAAATTGCTGTTTTGCTGCTTTAGTGAGAGGGTTTGACAGTATGTTAAACTGAACAGCATGGAGGCTTCAGGATGTTGATAGATAGATAGATAGATAATGAAGAACAACTCAGATACCTAGACCCTTCCATGTCCATCACGTAGTGTGGATAACGGAGTCATCATGTGAAAAAAGAGAGAATAAAAAGAGCTTTTCAGCAAATTGTGAGTAACTAAAAAGTTACTTTTTACTGTTGTTTACTTTTTAATAGCAGTAAGTTCTCAACCAGGATCCGGTAGTGACATTTTTGTTTTGTTGTTTTCTTTTATTTTGTCCCAATAAAAATAAATATCAGTCAAAGAGTGCATTTAACTTCTAATGTGTTCTTTAAGGGTATGTACTCCAGGCATATAACCACAGCCACTATTTTTCATAGGTGGATAACTAAATAACTTTTGGATTCACGTTATAGCACATGCCCCCAAAATATGAGGACAGACAAATAGTGGATATTTACAATAAAACTCAATGGGATAACAGCTGCTTTGCAGCATTGGATCAGATATTGTGACTGAACTTGATGCATATAAAAGTAATGAATATGTGACTCCTGACTGTATCTATATATGAAGATTTTTTTTTTAATTGGCCAAAAAGTAAATTTCAGCCAATATATTTTATGGACACCTGTAATGTCATTAGAGTCTCTCTCTCTTTTTTTTATTTTTAATGTGAATTTGTGACATTCATTCCTCTCTGCTAACTGGTGATTTGTGCTGACTTCTTAGCTGCCCCTTCCCTCTCACTCTCCACTACTGCCAGCCTCACCCTCCCTACCTGGCATCATTCTCACCATCCTTTCTTCCTTCAACTGTACTCTACTTTCTCTTCTCCCTTCTTTCCTTTTCCTGTTCCCTTGAGTTACAACAGAATCAATATGAAACATGTCCAATACTTACCATCATTCCTTCTACTTTGCTTGTACATTGTAGCTCTTTGCTTCTCTGTTTGTCTGCACTGTCTATTTAGTAAAGAGCAAAGACTAGCAACTCATGAGGAAAGGAGACACAACATGCAATTAAAGTCGGCAAGTGCTAATGGCAGGAACTGTGTCCTTGTAGCGAGGTGGTCACCTGCTCTGGTCTACAAGGGCTTAAAATAGCCCAGGAGAGGGTGTGGCTGGGATCAAGCAGTTCCCAGGCTGAGGGGGAAGCAGGCTCTGCTGGCCCTTATAAGAGGGCAGTGGGCCAGAAGCACAGACAGACTCTCTCTCTCTAGCTTGTGGAGAGGGAGGGACCTGGCTGCTGGGAGCGTACCAAGGTACCTGAGGTGGAGCAGGGCTGGAGGAAGGCCCAGGGAGCTGGAGAGCTCCAGCCTGGAAACCCCCATGTTGTGGCCTAGTGGAGGCCAAATAGGTACTGAGGTTACAGGGGGCAGCCCACAGGTAGAAGAAGGAAGCAGGTCCAAACCCCCTTGTCTGTGATAAGTGGCATTTATACTGCAGTCTACCCCAGTGAACGGGGGCTAGATGGAGACTGAGTAGTAGCCATAGTCAGAGATGAGGTGGGGATAGTGGGTGG
This sequence comes from Chelonoidis abingdonii, assembly GCF_003597395.2. Taxonomy (NCBI): domain Eukaryota; kingdom Metazoa; phylum Chordata; order Testudines; family Testudinidae; genus Chelonoidis; species Chelonoidis abingdonii. The sequence goes on from NC_133771.1 coordinate 90,748,869, forward strand.
GAGGTTCCCTGGGGAGAGGAGACCCAGAGACTGAGGGGTGTACTGCCAGGGGGCAGCATCCTGGCATGCAAGGGGCACTGGGTCCAGGAGGGACACGGGGGCCAGGAAGCTGGACACTGACCTGCAGAGGGTGCTCTGATGGCTGGAGAGCTAATTCCCAGAAGGTACCAGCAGGAGGTGCCGCAGGGATGAGTCCTGCACGCTTACAGTCCTCCTATGTGTTTGTACAGCACCTAGCTCAGTGGGTCCAGGACTAGGGCTGAAGAGGATTTTTGTAATATAAATAATTAATAACTAGAGCAATGGGTTAGAGCGTCATCTGCAGTTCAGATGCACCCAGCACAGCTTAAGGGGAAGGGTGGACTTGGTGGCTCTGTTTTGAGAGATTAAGTGATGCATAGCTCTTTTGTTGGCCACATACACAGAGGTGAATTTCATCTGATAGTAGCCACAGGAATCAGTGGATAGTGACCCTGAATGCTCTGCCTTTAGAATCCTGACCCAGGGCCGGTGACTAAGCTAGGAAGTAAGTTCCAGGTTCTTGCTTTGTGTCAGATCCTTATTATCCCCCGGGAAGGTAATGACCAAGGAGACATTGCTTGAGAAACAGAAGGAAAATGATTTCGGGACAGCAGAGCCCCATGTCCAGTGGAACTGGACTTGGTTCCCAAGCTAGGAAGATTTTCTCTTTATGTTTTGATTATTTTATTTTGTTATTATCAGCACCAACCGTTGGAGAAAGATCTTACTGACTGCAAGTTTCCTTTCTCATGAGTTATTTCACAATTTACTACTAGGGGAAAGTGTAATTTCACATTTATTCTGAGGTTTCCTGTTAATATTCTTGAGAGAGCTACCAGGACACTGAAAACTACAGAATATTTAAAGGAGAAAGTGAGGATTGCTAATATTAGAAACACCAAGAATTCACTGTCTCTCACTTCTCCCGCTTCTTCCACCACACAGACTGTTAAAAGAGCTGTTGTGGGGATAACAACAAAAACTCCAGAGTTTACAGCAAGTGTTCATGTCCGAGGCACTATCATGGTACCATCTGTGCCTATCTAATTCCAGCCAAAAAAAAATCCCCTGCCCAGTTGCAGAGTGGGATAGAGACTCTGAGAGTGAGAGTCTATGGAGGATGGGGGAGGGAACATAGGGAGAAATAGAAGTAGTGACTCCAGTATGAGTTTTGAGCCTATTACTCAGAAGAATTAGATAATCTCCCAAAATTGTAGATAATCTCCCACAATAAAGTGGCTGCTGGCTAGCTAGCTAATTTACACAAAATTAGCCCAGTACACATACAATATACTTCACACGTAAACACGCTACATAGCAAATTTTCATTATAAGATCGCAACGCATTTTACAAACAATTCAGAACTACCCCTGTGAGATAAAGCCAATACCGATTTTACTGGCTGGTAAACCTGGCCCAGAGAGTTTAAATGGCTTACCCAATATCACACTGCGAGTCTTGGCCTGGTCTACACTACAAAGTTAGGATGACATTAGCCACCTTCATGTGTCTATTCGTCAATTTGTCTCCCATCTATGTAAATGCCTCATTACAGTTACATGACTTCATTTAGCAGTGGTGAGCCATGGTCAATGTACTGAGGTCAATGAAGTGTGAGTGTAGACACTGTATTACTTATGTAAACTTGAATAGTCCTCCAGCTGTCCCACAATGCTGGACCCTGACCACTCAGGTCACAGTTAAGAACTACACTGGCAAGGGGTCACAGAGACTAGAAGGCCCTCCCTCTTAAAGCCTTGTGAATTTTTTAAAATGCCTTTTCACAATTGCGCAGCTGGATAAGCACACCTAGCATCTCTCCATTGTTGTGAACACAACAGCCCAGCTGAACCTGCCAGCTACATGCCCCAGACGTGCTCGGCTTGGCATAGACAGAAGATATTGGATCTCCTGGGCTTGTGAGGAGAAGAGGCTGTGCAAGCACAGCTACTGACCAGCCATAGAAATGCTGACATCTATGAGCAGATTGCATGGGGGATGAAGGAAAAGAGGTACAACAGTCCAGCAGCAATGCTGTGTTCTAGTGAAGGAACTGCGTCAGGCATATCAGAAGACCAGGGAGGTCAACAGTCAATCTAGCACTGATCTGCAGACCTGCTGCTTTTACAAAGAGATGCACACATGGTTTTCAGAGACCCCACCATCACCCTGCAGACCACTATAGATACTTCCAAGAACCCCAAGTCTCAGGCCCCTGATGTGAACAGTGAGGTTGAGGAGGAGGTGGAAGGGGAAGAGAAGGAGGATGGGGGATATGCAATGGGAGATGTGTGTGTCCAGATATACCTGGAGCCAGGACCTGTTTGAGACTTTATCACAGTCCAGTGTGTCAAACACAGGCAAGCATGATGCAAGGGATGGAATCTTGGGTAAGTGTGCAACTGTATTTCCCATTACAATGTTATGCAACTTAACAAGACACAGCTATCAATTTTTCATTAACATACTCATATTGGAAGAGGTAGCAGTACCATAAAGAGAGGTAGCATAGTTATATGCTTTTCATTTTCCTGTAGAGCTAGGCAGTGGGGTTGGGGAAGGAAGAGGGGCATGCAGAGCATATTGTTAATGTACACTGGGAAGTCCCTTGAGTCCTCCTGAGACATCTCAATGAAACTTTAATGGAGGTACTCTGCAGTCCTCTCCCAAAGATTTCTAGGGATGGCAGCCTTACTTCTTCCTCTATGGTAGGATGCTTTCCCACACCAATCAGTGATATCTTAGGGAGGCACCATTGTAGTACACAAGCTAGCAGCATATGGTCCTGGGTGACTGCGGGACGCCAGCAGCAGGTGTGTTTTCTCTGCCTTTGTTACCAACACGAGTGAGATTTCAGCTAAAATCACCTCTGTCTGTGGAAAATGATGCCAGTATTCAGTGTCATTGCTTTATACCTATAGTTTCATTACAATCAAATAATTCCTTTTGCACTTCCCTCACCCCTGATGGGCCACATTCTCCCTTGCCGGTGCTGTGAATGGTGCCGTGCACAAGCACACTGAAGCAGAAGTGTCCATAAGCATGTATTTTTTTAAACTTTAGTGGAGCAAAGGTGGGGAGTTCTGAGTCTTAACTTTCATGTTCCATTGCGACAATACTGACCGTGGTACCTCTGTGTGAGTTATCTTTAGCTGCTGGCATTGTGGCCCCTCCTGACACGTGGAATGCCTGAGCCATATAGGGAGAAGAAAGAAGAGGACTCAGGATAACATGTTCAATGCGATCTTGCAAGCCAGTGTTGCATCAGACTGTGAGCAAAGGTCCAGAAGGATGAACATGGCAGACAGCCCAGAGAAGGAAAGAACAAACAGGAGGCAGACCCAGGAGTCCCAACAGGAAGAGGAGAGGGAGATGCACCAGGACGTAATGTAGATTCTCTGGCTGAGAACACAGATGCTACAAACTCTTGTGGACCTACAGATTCAACAGTCATGGCCTCGCCTCCCTTTGCATCCATGAAGAAATCCATTACAGCAGGTTCTTCTTACATTGCTGCAAATACTGGAGGATTGCGCATCCTGGGCTTGCAAGCTTATGACAATAGTGGAAAGTTGTGAGGTTCCATGGTTCTGTCAGGCCTGGTCTACACTACGCATTTAAATCGATTTAAAGAGTGTTAAATCGATTTAATGCTGTACCCGTCCACACTACAACGCCCTTTTATATCGATATAAAAGGTCTCTTTAAATCGATTTCTGTACTCCCACCCCGATGAGTGGGAGTAGCGCTAAAATTCGATATTAACATATCGGATTACGGTTAGTGTGGACGGAAATCGACGTTATTGGCCTCCGGACGGTATCCCACAGTGCCCACTGACCGCTCTGGACAGCAATCTGAACTCGGATGCAGCGGCAGGTAAACAGGAAAAAGCCCCGCGAACTTTTGAATTACATTTCCTGTTTGCCCACGTGGAGCTCTGATCAGCACGGTGTGGCGATGCAGTTCTCAAATCCAAAAAGAGCTCCAGCATGGACCATACGGAGATACTAGATCTGATCGCTGTATGGGGAGACAAATCTGTGTATCAGAGCTCCCGTTACAGAACACGAAATGCCAAAGCGTTTGAAAAAAATCTCCAGGATACACACGACGCTGCGTGACAGCTAACGGAAGCCAGAGACTCAATGGATGCTCATGGATGGAGGGTACTGAGACTCCAGCTATCCCACAGTCCACAGACAGTCTCTGAAAAGTATTGCATTCTTGGCTGAGCCCCAATGTCTGTAGGTTCAAAACACAGTGTCTGCATGGTTCAGGGAACAGCTCCTACAGTTTCTTTCCCCTCCCACCACCATGTGAAAGAAAAGGAAAGAGAATCATTCTGACTACTTTCAATGTCACCCTATGTGTACTGAATGCTGCTGGTAGACGACAATGCTGCAGTATCCAGCTCCCTCTCCCTTCCACCCTCCCCGGTTGGTAACGGTGCAATAGGATAGTAACCGTCCTCATAATAATCTAAATGTGCATCGAGGTCAACATTGCTGTTACTCCCATTAGATAGGACAGAATGGCTATAACCAGCTTCATCATAGCAACTGGGGCTTCAGCCCCTCCCTTTCCTGTGTAAAGAAAGATACTGTACTGCCTGGACTGTTCATAAGCGAGCAGCATGCTGGGCTCTCTCCCCACCACACACTTAATGTCCTGCCTGACTATCATTGCGCCGGAGGCTGACCTCCCCTCATTTTATGTCACTAAACACTCAGTGTTTCTTATTCCTGCATTCTTTATTACTTCATGACACAAATGGGCAGGACACTGCCACGGTATCCCAGGAAGGTTGGGGGAGAGGGAAGCAACGGTGGGGTTGTTGCAGGGGCACCCCTGTGAATACTGACACAGAGCACTGTGCTCTGATACTCTGGTCCTCTAATACACTTGCCCCTTATTCTAGGCAGGACTGACTCTATTTTAGAAACCATAAGGGACAGATTGACTCAGTCCCAGTGAGTCAATCCCAATTTTGCTTTTGCGTTGCGCCCCAGCCGATTTCAGCCAGGGGCACTCATGATAGCAGCGGACAGTACAGAGGAGGAGAGATAGCCATATCTCATTTCCAGTTTTCTCCAGCAGTAGACAGTACAGAACGACCAGTAACCATCTTCTGCTATGATTGCAAAAGCAAGTGAATCGCTGCTGTGTAGCGCTGGAGTATCGCCTCTCTGTCGCGGCATCCAGTACACATACGTGCCGGAAAAAAAAAAAGCTGAACGGGCTTCCATGGTTGCCGTGCTATGGCGTCTGCCAGGGAAAAACGGCGCGAAAGGATTGTCAGCTGATGTTTTCCCAGAGGAAGGAATGACTGACGACATTTACCCAGAACCATCCGCGACAATATGATTCAACCCAGAATTCCAAGGGGCGGGAGACTGCGGAACTATGGGATAGCTACAGAAGAGCTACCCCACAATGCAATGCTTCAGAAATCGACGTTAGCCTCGGACCATGGACGCATAACGCGAATAATACTGTGCCTAGTGTGCCGCATGAAATCGAATTTATAATAAACCGAGCCCCGTTGGAATTCATTTCTAGCTAATCAGTTATTAATAAGGTTTGTAGCTTAAACCTTGTCTGCTTGCAAGCGCCATGCACCGCCATGGCCACTCAATAAATAATAGAGGTATAGCTTTGCTTCTCTCCTCACTGAACTCTTTTCATAGTTATTAGGGTTGGAAGAAACCTCAGAAGATCATTCTAGTCCAACACCCCGCTCAAAGCAGGACCAATCCCCAATTTTTGCCCCAGATCCCTAAATGGCCCCCTCAAGGATTGAATTCACAACCCTGGGTTTAGTAGGCTGATGCTCAAACCACTGAGCTATCCCCTTTCTCATAACATGTCCTTTGGTGCATTGCTTAGGTGTCCTTTTGTGAAAGTAGTGCTGAATGCTAATAAAACAATGATAGACTGGTTCAAGCTAGATAAATTTGTCTAAAAACTACAGTTGCCAATCCCATATTTTCCAGGTAATGGTAGATAGGGAATCCCACAAGCATCCATGAATGTATTTAGAAGACAAATGTAGAAGACAGAGAATATCAGTTCCTAATGTTTTGCAACTGCTGTATGCTGATATGTACTAAGATACCCAGGCATTCACTGATCACTGCATGATCAGCAATATCCAATAGTGTTGGCTTCTTTTCTATGTTCACAGACAGAAAAGCTCGGTTAGAGTTATTGAGGCATCTATCTTGATTTGTAAATATTCTCCCTAATTAAAGATAAATATCTTAATCTATAAAATTAATTGCTAGAGTATAACACAGAGTTCCATCAATGTTCAATACATTTTACAAGAACTTCACTTTAGACTGGATTGTTTGGCATAAAATAAATATTAATAATAAGTAAGTATGGTTTGGCAACAGCTGCTTCATAATTAATGTTGCATTGCAGTCCTTGAAAGAATTACACTCTTTTAAAACATTCCTGTAAGCCTGATCTAACACCCAGGAGAATCGGTAGGATTTTCTATTGACTTCACTGGGCTCTGGATCAGGCTCAAAGAGCACAACTTGATGGCTCCAAATTCTTCGATTTTTTTTTCCCCCATCAGACAATACATAGCACCAGCTGTCTCTGCCTGTCGCACAAACTAGTCAATATGATTTGGCTGAATTCTTCTAGGCACCATTTCTGCTGTTTGTGGGTTTGATGCTGGTCGTGAATGAGGCTGAGAAAGTGTATCTAATTGTCATAATTATAGGTGCAGGGTACTTTGCAGCTTGACCCTTCATGAAGCGAACAAAAGGCTTTCACCTTTTTGAATAATCTTTCACACTAGTTCCACCTCCTTCAGGACTAGGAGTCTAGCTGGGATTGGTTGATTAACATGTTAGTACCTACTATTGACATCTGCAGTGGTGAGAAGCTTTCACCATAGATACCTTAACCTGGTCACGTGGCGAAATGAACAAGGCTACAATGACACATACCCCCATAAGAAACAGCACAGACGCTAAGGAGTTTCTTTAGTATTTGTAGGGATTTTTTTGCATTAAAAATACAAACACTGGTCATTTATAAGACATTTTCAGTACAGGTTTACCCCGCAGCATATTCTTTCAGTACTTTTAAAGATGAAGTTTCATAACTGTAGAGAGCAATGCTGAAGCCCTGTGGAAAGAGAGGATAGTAAACATATAGCCATCGTTTCAGGCTATTATATACTTTTCTCATGTTATATGCAGAATTCCCATTAACAGTTACGGACACTGCATAGTAGGAGGGCAATCTAGGGCCAATCATGAAAAAGTTAGCGATCCAGTGGCCAATTACAAAATTGTGAATGTGCAAGAGGAAATAAGGCTAGCTGGACATGCAGACCTGCCATCACTTAGCTTTTAACTACTTCTGCAGTTTCAATTTGAAGCAAATAAATACTGTCCTGAAAGTTTGTTTGTGAGTATGAGTTTGTTGAAAAAGGCTGAATAGGGGACAGAATGATGTGCTCATTAATACCAATATATTACAGCACTGCTATGAATCCTCCATGGAGATGCTCTGTAGGAAGCAAGAAGAGTGGAGGCTTTGTCTGTATTCATGGGATAAGAAACTGTACAATATTCTCTCCAGCAGAGTGATTTTTTTAAAAAAAAAGACAGACAAAAGGAGAGGAGGTAGTTTCAGACTCCAGTGTATAAGAACAATGGACAACCATGCTCTGGTGCTTTGTTTAGGGAAAACTCAAAATGAGTTCCTCTCAGCTGAAGTAAATTCAGAGGACACCCTGCTGAACAAAGAGAGGGGGGACTTTATAGTTCCATTTGCTTTTCCTCTGGTTTCCCAGCATTGTGTCACCATTTGCTCTGTGTCACACTTCCGCAGCACAAGGCACAATGCAGCTGCAACAGCAGCACTCAGATCTGAGGAAGGAAAGAAGAAGAAAATTATTTTTTCAAAGTTTGTGGACTACATCTTCACTGTTACATCCAGCTTGGTATCATTATCCAGATGTTTTTCTTCTGTAATGTCTGAAGATGAGACTTCTTTTGTGTGACACTTTTTGCATTTTAAATAATGAACTGGTATAGTAATAAGCCACTCTAAAAAACGTGACATGTTAAAGAAGTGATCAGAGAGTAGGATTAAAATGACACTAAAATTAGCATAATGAGAAATCCAATAGATTTTTTTTCATATTTTTATGAAAAAAATCTTGATTAATACTCCCTACTCCACTGCTATCAGTTCAGCCATCCCAGGCCAATGGGGAGAGCAAAGAAAGAAAGAAACAGAAAGGAAAATCTGGGCATTAAAGATGTAAATAGCTTGTAGCTATAAGATAAATATATAAATAAAGGCTGTAAATTAACATTTGCTCTTCTCGGGTGGAGCAACCTTAGGAGATTCCCTAAAAGGTCGTGTCGCAAAAAGAAAAACATTTCTAAAAACGTGCATTTTCTTAAGAAACTTCAATTAACTTTCCTATATGAATAAAAACAAATTGCTGGTTGTTAGTGAATGGAAATTTGACACATGCGTGTCCTCGCTTAGGTCCCAGAAGAGAATACAGAGTTGTGTTAGATGAAAAACCACATGACAATTAAATAGCATTCATAATGTAAGATTTGTTGATTTCTAATTGATCAGAAATAAGCAATGTTTATTTCAGAATGTTTCAGAACTAATAACCTAACGAACTGGGGAATAGTGCCTTGGCATTTTTTTAAAAAAAAATTATTTCCCCCTTTCAAATTAGTGAGTTAAATAGGGGTAAAGCTGGTTGCATTTTTTTATTGAAAAGTAATTTCAGTGAAAAATGGCTTATCAAATGAAACTTTTAATGGAAAAATTACAGGGGATATTAAAATCTTTCCTAAGAACTAAAAGTTATTTCCCAAAATCTTTTACTCAAAAAAGTTCAAGTTTCAGGATTTTGTAAAAGAAAGAATATTTTTTGCAGAAAATTTGATTAAAATAAAATAAATTGTAATTTCCAGCAAAAAAATAATGACAATTTTTCAATCAGCTCTAGATATCAGCTTGTCAGCAAGATAGATTAGTAATAGTAATATAATAAAGCAGCGTTTCTCAAACTGGGGTCTGCAGACCCTAGGAGATATCTGAAGGTACACCAGGGGGTCCGTGGGCCCTGCTGATCAATTCCTTCCCCTCTCTCCCTCAACTCCTAGTCCTCCCACTCCCTCCCAGAACCTCCTGCATGCTGGAGAACAGCTGTTCAGCAGTGTGCAGGAAGCGCTGGGAGGGAGGGGAAGGAATGGGAGTGGGATGCACTCAGGGGAGGGGGTGGAATGAGGTGGGAAAGAGGAGGGGCAGGGGTGGAGTGAATGCAGGAAGGGGTGGGGCTTGGGGCTGAGCAGGAGGCTTTGAGAGTCCAAATTTTTAAATCAAAATGAGCATCTTTGGGTTGCTAATGTTTGAGAACCACTGTAAAAAGAATGTGGTATAAGAGCTAGAGAGTCACGGTGGGGGAGGAAATATCTTTTACTTGACCAGTTTCTGTTGGTGAAGAGACAAGCTTTCGAGCCTACACAGAGCTCTTCTGCAGAGAAGCAGACATATGAGGAAATCTTGCTGTCACTTAGTCTGAGGGGAAACCTTCTTACAAGAGACCTCAGTAGAAAAATATATTGAATAAAGCAAGAAAAAATAATCAATTAAAGCAATACATCAAAATATCTAACATTTATTTCCATATTTGTTTTCTTGACTTCAGCATTTGCGGTGCTGATAGAGCCACCTATAGTTAAGGTTTTAAATGAGATTCCCTTTATAAGATCTTGTTTCCAATTGTATGTAACTTTTTTCATACCTTAAGCACTGTGGCTGAAATTTTTCATGGATATCTACCTATTTGCCTGGTGCTGCCATCCAAGCCTTATCCTACCTTCCATCAAAACTGTTATGCATAGAACACCAGCTGAATGGCAGGATTCAACTAGTGAGTAGAGCCAAAGAGATAGTCTTCAGAAAATGGAAATGAGGAACCAAGCCAAGCTAGGAGAATTGGCAATTCGATGGTAATGAAAATCAGTGTTCATGCATTCAAAGTAATACACATTGGCGGGAATAATCTGTACTACATATACACCTTACACAGTTCTAAATTAAGTGTATCAGGTCAGAAAAGGTAATGCAGGTGTGATTGTGGACAGTTCAATGAGGATCTCTGCTCAATGTGCAGCTGCAGTCAAATAAGCAAGCAGGATGTTTGGATCTATAAGGAATGGGATGGAGAATAACATGCACAAAATTATAATGCCATTCTGTCAGTGATGCTGCCTCATCTCGAATACCATGTGCAGGACATCTCAAAAGGATATTGCAAAATTAGAGGGACAATGAGAAAGCTCTCATGCAAAAGACTGGGACTGTTTATCTTAGAGAGAGAGATGAATGAGATGACATGATAAGAGAATACAAAACAACGAATGCTCTAGGGAAGGTAAGTGAGGCATTTTATTCCCCTTTGCTCATACTGAGAACGAAATCAAAAGGTAACAAATTAAAAACAGATAAAAAAACATTCTTGTTTGCAAAATTAGTCTATAAAATTCATTGCCAGTGTTACTTAGTAGCTCTGTGTTCTTGAGAAAATGGGGCACAGCACTCAGCCTGTCTGACTCACGAAAGATCTCCCCCTCCTCCTCCCTTCCCCCCAGCCTCGGCTGGAACCAAAACTGATCAGAAGTAAGAATTACAAAAAGCATTGAAAAGGCAGTAGGAGACACACCTAAACCCCTGGGATAAGTGTGACAGTATTAAGGAAACTCCCCTAGCTTCATTTGCATCGAAGATGGGACAGGGAAGCATCTCCATTAGCATACAGAATGGAGAACAGAGATTCCAAGGCAAGAACTCGCATGGAACTCTGGGACCAGAAAAGCAGGGAAGCACTGCATAATGGGTGATCTCTGCTCCAGATGTTAATGAACCGACGCCTGCACACACCCAGCTCAGTAGTTATCAGGCCAATTCTAGTAAGAAATCCTTTACTGGTATCGAAAATACTGAAGCTGCCTAATTGCATTGTGAGCAGGTCTGGCTTTAAGCCAATTCACCCAATTCCCCAGAATCAGGCCCCGCGTCGAAGAGGGCCCCGCACCTAAGGGGGCCCCGCTCTTGAGGTCTTCAGTGGCAATTCAGCGGCGGGGGATCTGCTCCAGACGTCTTAGGTGGCATTTTGGCGATGGGGGGTCCGCTCCAGCAGTCTTCGGTGGCATTTTGGCGGCACAGGGTCCTTCAGTGCTGCAGAAAACCCGGAGCAGACGCCCCACCAGCAAGTATTCTAATCGGGCCCCGCAAGTCATAAAACCAGCCCTGATTATGAGCTCCCTCGAAGGAACATTGTCCATAACCAAGAATAATCAGTTCCTATTGTCTAGCCTGAACAAAACAACTTCCATTGTTGTTTCTCTACAAAAACTCCTACCCACTCTCAAGTAAGTGCTCTTATGTCTGGATCTAAAATCTGCATCAGTTCCACTGGGACTTCATCTTCTCCTGACAGTGCTCAGAGCTCTGCCTGTCTCCAGCACTCTGGACCCTCAGCTACCACCACCACCTGGGAACTCTGACCGGCTCAAGCTTCACAGGGTTGTGAGAACCCATCTCTCTCTCTCTCTCTAGGTATAGCCTTCTGACCCTGACTTGTGTGATCAGTTATAGTTTTCTAAACCTGACTTTTATAATCAAATTTAAGTTAGATTTAATATTATAACAGTTTTGTTTATTTGGCTCCCGTAAGGTTATTACCTGGCAATAAATAACTTTCATGTTTAAGCTGGTTGCTTCTCTCTCTCTCTCCCTCCACCTCATGGGTGTTTTTTGATTTCCTCATTCACTCTGCAGCAATGCTCCTCATACCTAAGCTAAAGATCCCTGCAGCACCCAAAAATTCCTGTGAGGTTTGCCCATCAAGTGGGTTACTACCAGAACAATTGTAATGTGAAAATGGGGATAGGGACGTGTTGAACCTGGCACATATGATGGTGGCAGTTGAAAGTGCTGCTTGACCCAGTTCCCTGAGTCCATGGGCATATAAGGGTGGCAGATTGAAAGTATTGTTCGACCCAGCCTGCTCAGGCATACTCTATTCTGGTGCAGTGCCCATGGCACACGAGGGTGACTGCTTGGAGGTGCTCTTTGACCCAGCCTGCTGAATCCAAGGGCCTATGAAGGAGACAGCTTGGAAATGCTGCTCAACCCAGCCTACTGAGTCCAGGGACATATAAGGGATCATTTTGTGAGTGCTGATTAAGCCGGTCCTCTCAGACGCACTCTGGTGTATGTATGTGCGCGTGCACGCATGTGCCTGATTCTGGGGCTGGAAGAACCCAGGCCCGGAGAACCTAAGGCCTGCAGGATAGCTCCACCTGGAAGGAACTTGCAACAGGGAGAAGTAGAGCTCCATATGAGAACACAAGTCACACAAGCAGTACATTGATAGAATTACAGACACCCCCCTACCCGAAGAGTAGCCCTAATAAATGAGCATACCCCAAAGTAATGGGCAAATCTGGTAACACCATCGAGGCCAAGAACTTTAAAAAAGGATCAGCCATTTATATGGATGACAAGAATATCTAGCGTCACAACAGTAAATAGTAAAAATAAAGAAAAGGCCCAGAAGTGGTTCTCATGCTCATGATTTAAGACGTAAATCAATGTCTAACTATTGGGAGTTAAGAGGAAACTTTCCCTTAGGTCAGGTCATTTCATAATTGCCTACTGCAGGATTTCTTTCTTCATTTTCTAAAGCAACTACTACTTGCCCCTATTGAGGACATACTATATGCTTAGACGGACCCTGATCCGTTTCAAAATAGCAATTCTATACTAAACTAATCCCTAAATCCATTACCCTGTCATCTTTCAAATCCATTTCCCCCTCCCAACCCCCGCCCCTCCACACACACACACACCCTCCATAGAGTCAGTTGTGTTAGTTTCGATGGAATATAGGGGCTCAAAGGTGTTAACATAACCCAGTCACAGTCCAATAGTAAACACTGTTAAACAAGATTCAGGCTTGGTATACAGATATCTCAGCCTGCTTAGTGCCATGGCAAATATGCCTTTAACCCTTTATTTATGATACAGAAAAGAAGGAAAAACAGTTAAAGTAAAGTATTAAATATGGCTTTCATCCCTTGTTGCTGGAGACAGTTGTTAGAGGGAAAAAAATTCCTTGTTTGATAGTATCTTAGATGGTACCATATCAAAAATGATAATAACTCTTCTTTTGGGGGAAAAGAGTAGTTAAAATGGGCTGGAGCTGTGGTTGTTAAAGTCCGATCCCATTTCATCCCAGGTAATGTTTGGGATTGAGTTGGAGCCAGTAGAGGTGGTGATGTTATCTGGGTCCCTCTCTTTGGCCTGCTCAGGTCAGGAAATTTTTTAGGATCAGGTTGACAAAAGCCCAGGGTCCCTGGAGAGAGTGAGGGTGGCAGCCATGGTGGTGAAGCTCACTCCAGTAGCCAGTTTTTCTCCCCAAAGTCTCTTTATTATTTTGCCTACCAATTAGGGCTACATTTTTGACACACTAATTTTGGGGTATTCATTTCTGGACATATTTTATTGTTTGCCAAGAATGATCTCACACAGCCTAAATTATACAGTATTGTTTGGACTAATTCAGTTTGTCTGTGTGGTTTTCTTGTACCTGTCTGTAACATCCTCTATTAAAAATATCTTGACCTACTTTTCATGGTAAACTCTCAAGCAGCCAAAAAAGTTATAGGCCCAATTATCACAACATGTCTACAGAACACTGCTGCTGATAATGGCTGGTCAGGTAGTGATGTGGATCTACTGCTATAATTCAGATGCGGCATGTGATTAGGTATCTTAAAACAAACAAACAAACAAAAAATGACTTGTAATCCACAGATTGCACACAATCTGTACAATATGTATATTTATATTACTGATTTAATGTTCTTATTTCTTTTCAGATCTACCAGAATGCACCAATTTCATAAACCCTGATTTGTGTTACAGTACTAATGCTATAGTTAGGGTTGTAAAATGGTTTCCATGACAGCTCCCTGTTTTCAGTCCCTGAACCCCAACAGTCAAATAACTGGCATGATCTCTGTTTTATCATAAAATATCCAAGAGACACTTAGATCTCCTCTCAGAACAGGCTTTCTCCCAGGAAAAGTGCCATCTCTCACTGTTCTAGATTAACCATTAATGAAATCTCCTTTGGTCTTTATGGAAATGAAACATATTGTAATGGATAGTTCAACATACTGATGGATATTTCAATTTTCTGGTAATTATAGGCAGAATGAGCTAGGCATGTCAAAATTCCTATACATTGGATGTGTAATATTAATTTATCAACACAAAAAAAAGAACATTGTGTATGTTTTAGAGGAAAATATATCAAAAGTTTGTTTTCAGTGTCAACATCTTCTATTGCAATATTTTTATCTACATAATTTCTATGATTCAACAAAGTACATTATTTGATTTACAAGAATTCAGGATAATAATTAATTATAAGGTTTTTGAATAGGGAATATAGAATACGTTATACACAACTGTGAACTGTGATGCTGTTATCTCATCAAGGACTTCTGGCTAGAATTAGAAGTTATGAAAGCAAAGCTCAAATGGTTTTTATTAGAGCTGTCAAACGAGGAGGGCTTTAAACTAAGTTCGCTGGGGGACGGTGACCTAAGTCCAGAGGTAAGTGGGGAAGGGGGATACTGAGAGGAAACACAAGGAGGAAGGTACAGGATGAGAAGCCTCCTGATTCATACCGAGAAAGTAGGGCAATTGGCTAGTTATCTTAGGTGCATGTACATGAACGCAAGAAGACTGGGAAACATGCAGGAAGAATTGGAAGTCCTGGCACAATCAAGGAACTATGATTTGATTGGAATAACAGAAACTTGGTGAGGCAGTTCACATGACTGGAACACTGTTATGGGTGGATCTAAACTTTTCAGAAAGGACAGGTACAGGAGGAAAGGTGGAGGAGTTGCATTGTATGTAACAGAGCGGTATGATTGCTCAGAGCTCCAGAAGGAAACTGGAGAAAAATCTGTTGAGAGTCTTTGGGTTAAATTTACAGGTAAGAACAACAAGGGTGATGGTGTGGTGAGTGTGTGCTATAGACCACTGGAATCTTGCCCACATGCTCAGGGTTTAGCTGATCGCCACATTTGGGATCGGGAAGGAATTTTCCTCCAGGGCAGACTGGCAGAGGTCCTGGGGATTTTTTGCCTTCCTCTGCAGCGTGGGTCACGGGTCACTTGCTCGAGGATACTCTGCACCTTGAAGTCTTTAAATGATGATTTGAGGATTTCAATAGCTTAGACATAGGTCAGGGGTTTGTTACAGGAGTGGGTGGGTGAGATTCTGTGGCTTGAGTTGTGCAGGAGGTCAGACTAGACGAACATAATGGTTCCTTCTGACCTTAAAGTCTATGATTAATAGGATCAGAAGGATGAGGTAGATGAGGTTTTCTTTGGACAACAAACAGAAGTTTCCAGATCACAGGACCTGGTTCTAATGAGGGACTTCAATCATCCTGACATCTGCTGGAAGAGCAATACAGCAATGAACAGACAATCCAGGACATTTTTGGAGACTGTTGGGGACACTCCTCTTGACCTGCTGCTTACAAACAGGGAAGAATTGGTAGGGGAATTAGAAGTGGGTGGCAACCTAGGCAGCAGTGACCATGAGATGGCTGAGTTCAGGATCCTCACAAAAGGAAGAAAGGAGAGTAGCAAAATATAGACCCTGGACTTCAGAAAAGCAGACTTAGCGACTTGACCGTCTTAGGGAATGAAATGGCAGGTGATTATCTGGCGAGGCTAATATGAGGGGAAAGGAGTCCAGGAAGAGATGGCTATAATCTTAAGAAGTCTACTGAGGCACAGCGACGAACCACCTGTTTCCAGAAAGCATAGCAAATATGGAGGTCGACAACTTGGCGTAACAGAGAAATCTTGGTGAGTTTAAACTCAAAAGGAAGCTTAAAGAATGGAATTTGGCACGATATGGACTAGCGAGGAGTATAAAAATATTGCTCGAGCATGTGGGTGTAATCAAGAGCACAGGCACACTGGACTCAACTAACTAGGACGTGAAGGGTATAAGAGGGTTTCTACAGGTATGTTTGGCGCAAGAAGGTGGTCAGGGAAAGCGTGGAACCCTTACTGAATGGAGAGCACCCTAGTAGTAACCACATGATGTGAAAAAGCTGAAGTACTCACTAGCCACAAGGTCAGCTCCCAGACTATCTGCACTGGCAATACCGTATGGGGAAGACTGGGAAGCAGCCCTTACAGTGGTGAAAGAACCAAGCCGTAAGGTCATTTAGAAAAGCTGGACATGCACAAGTCCATGAGCTCCAGTCTAATTGCATTGAGGGTGCTAGATGGGTTGGACTGATGTGATTCAGAGTACTGGCGTATTATCTTTGAAAATTTGGGTAATAGAACGATGTGATCAGGGGAGGTCCCAGATGTGGGAAAAGGTACAATAAGTTGCCGCATTATTTTAAAAAGGGAAGAAGGAAAAACCAGGGAAACTACAGCTAAGTCAAGCCTCACTTCAGTCCCCAGAAAAATATGGAGCAGGTCCTCAGGAGAAACCATTTTATGAAAAAGCACTTGCGGAAGGAGACGAGAAGTTAATCGAGAAACCAGTCAACAGGCATAGGAATTCACGAACGCAGGGAAGGCATGCCATGGACACTATGCTGAATTGCCTTCATGTGGGATTGGGGAAGTGGCTGGATGTGATTAGCTTGCTTTTAGCAAAGCTTTTGATTATCAGGGGTCTCCACTGTATTCCTTCCGCATAAAGAAGATGGAGTTGGATGACTATAAGGCGCATGGGATGATAAGTAGTTCGGATAACTGTTATTCTGTCACAGGCCTCACGGGCAGGCGTGATCAACACTCAGAGTGTCTAGTTTGGCAAGCCGTTAGTATGTGCCTACACATTGGGGTCTGTCCTGGGCCAGTTTGCCTCAACTCTTATTTAATGATCTGGATGATGGCCGATGAATTGCACCCTCACAACGTTGCAGATGACAATAAGCGGAGGGAGAGAGGTGATATGCTGGAGGGTAGGACTAGTCCAGAATGTATTAGACAAATAGCAAGACTGGGCCAAACAGAAATTCTGATCATTCAACAAGAAAAAGTTGAGAGTCCTCACTTAGGAAGGAAAATCCCATGATCACTACAGGCTGGGGAACTGACTGCTAGCACAGTTCTGCAGAAAGGACCTGGGGTTTATAGCGGCACGAAGCTGGATACAAGTCAATAGCTGTGCCCTTTGTTAGCCAAATGAAGGACCAATCGGCATATTGGGGCTGTATTAGTTAGAAGCATTGCCAGCAGATGACGGAAGTGATTATTCCCCTAT
>NC_133771.1:90766759-90855665 GCF_003597395.2 Chelonoidis abingdonii
GGTGTTGGTCCTGTTTTGAGCAGGGAGTTGGACTAGATGATCTCCTGAGATCTCTTCCAACCCTAATATTCTATGATTCTATGATTTAAAAAAAAAATCACAATTAATTGCGAGAGCATGAAAGGGCATATAAATGTTTAGCATACCTGGCACGTAAATACTTTGCATGACCACCTATAACAGTGCCATGCAAATGCCTGGTTCTCATTTTCAGGTGACACTGTAAATAAGAAGTGTGTAGCATTATCTCCCATAAATGTAAACAACCTTGTTTGTCTTAGCGATTGATCAGACATGCAGTAGGCCTGAATTGACTCGTAGGGTCTAAAGTTTCCCCCTTTTTCTTCGAGTGCAGTTACGTAAAAAAAAAAAATTCTATATTTGTAAGTTGCACTTTCACATTGAAGAGATTGCAGTATAATACTTGAAGGAGGTGAATTGAAAAATACTATTTTATCTTTCTTACGGTGCAAATATTAGTAATAAAAATATAATATAAAGTGAGCACTATATACTTTGTATTCTGTGTTGTAATTGAAATCAACATATTTGAAAATGTAGAAAAACATCCAAAATATTCATAATAAATTGAAATTGGCATTCTAGCATTGTTTAACAGTGTGATTACAACTGCAAGTAATTGTGACTATTTTTTTTAAGTAAGTTAATTAGTTTTGCCTTAATTGCTTGTGTTAATTGACAGCCCCAGTTTTTATAGTCACCACAGTCTTGCATTGGAAATATAGTCCCATCACCAAAATGGTCTCATTTTTATGTGGTGTGTGTTTTTATAGAATATCAGGGTTGGAAGGGATCTTGGGAGGTCATTCAGTGTGTAGTATATAAAATTGCCTCTCTTCTCATTTTCTATGCTACCTGGCTCTCCCCACCCTCTTCTCCTCTGTTGTCTCTTCCATGCTTTATCCATGCTGTTGCAACTGGACCAGCCTTCTCTGAACTACTGGCATTACCAGTCCCAACAAAGTGTCAATAGCTTCTTATATAAAATGTGCCCCAATTGCCTAATTGTATGTGACTTTTTAAGTGCCCCACTGACAAACCCAACCTAGTAGCCCAACCACCAGAGGATTCGCTCTCTGCTCACATGGAACCAAAGCAGTACAGCAGAGATAAGCTGCCTTCAGGGTGCTCACAGATTACAGAAGGGAAGGTGGTTGAAGAGACTGCAGTGTATTTAACATCGCACTCCCCATGTTGGAATCCTACGAGACTAAGCTATATTAGAGAACAAATGTCAAGACACATTATGACTCCACTAGGCATAGTGCCTCTGGTGCACTGATAGAAACACAGAGCAGGCACAGTCTCGCTGCACCTTGAAAGCGATGGAACAAATGGTCCTCCCAGCATAGCCACCCTGGCAAATGGCAAAAAGAGCATGGCCACTCCCACAGCCTGCCCCCTAAAGGCCTCCTCTGGGGCCAGTCAGTGCAGCAAGCAGAGCTAGCAGGCCCCTTTCCCGGCATTGCCAATTGCAGAGACATGAGTTGCAGCCATATACAGCCTGTATTCTTTTGTATGGGTGTATGAAAGCTATCTTTTTCCTCCCCCATTGACACACACACCCACCGCTAGGGAGTATACTTTGGCCCATAACACTAAATTATCTGTCATCATAATGATTCATATTAATCTGGACAAAGTACATGGGAGAAAATAATTAAAATAAACTCCTTCCATACATTGAAAAGTTTGATTTTGCTGCGTTTTATGAAGTTACCTGAATTGCATAACTGTGTGTATACAGAGACTGAAAAGTAACTGGGAAGTGCTAATTGGTAAATTATATCTTTTTAAAACACACTGGATTTAATATAGTGGACTCATGGGGAAGTTGATGAGTTATAAAAAGTCAATTACATACAGTCTTCATTGAGGTAAAGTCAAAAACTGGACTACTAGCATACTGCAGGTTTAATCTGTATTGGAAAGGATGAGAGTGGAAATTTGCAAAATAAACTCCCTGGGGTCTGTCCTTTCACATTCGTGAGAAATAAATGCCCCAGTTTTTAATTGGTATGTTGTTAAAATAGATTAATGTTTGAGCTATATTACTTATTCAATAATGTTCCATATTTTATTATTGGTATTTTAAGGGATGCCAGAATTTCTTAGCTGCAAACCAGTGTAATGAAATAAATGGAGGAAGCTTTAGGCTAGATACCAGGAAACATTTTCAGCAATCAGGTCTATTCGAATTGTGAAATAGCCTCTCAAGGGCAAAGGAAAGAGCCCCAATGATTGAAGCACTTTAAACTAGGCTAGCCAAAGCATGGGAGACTACCCTGACACAGGTTCGGCTCCAGCTTTTTTCGGTGGCACTGCGGCGGCTGCTCTACCATGTCGCTTCATTCTTCGGCGGCAATTCGGCAGCAGGTCCCTCCTTCTGCAGGGGACTGAGGGATCCACCGCTGAATCGCAGCCTAAGACCCTGATGTGCCACCCCCTTCCATGGGCCGCCCAAAGCATCAGCTTGCTGCACTGTTGCCTGGAGCCAGCCCTGCCCTGACAACAAAAGTCCATTTGCCAAGAGAATGTACAGAATGCTGAGCCGCTCCTAAACGTGCAAAATGTTGATGGTAATTTTTCTTGCAAAAAAAATTCAATTTTTTTTCACAAAAATGTTTGTTGTTTTTGACCAGCACACACAGTGGTCAAACCCTCCAAGAACCCCTTGCTCCATCCCTGCAAACTTCCAATAGCCTCCACCACTACTCTCGGACTGAGAGTTTTGGTTAAGATCCATGAAGGCCTGGAAGCCTTCCTATTGGGCATTACTCTTGGATTGTTCAATGTACATAGATGCATAACAATTATACTATTATATAACATTCCCTGGCAGTTCACAGTTCTCTCCTAGCATATACCGCACATAAAATCCAGTGCAAATCCCATTAAAATTAATAGAAAAACAGCCATGAACTTCAGTGGCGGTGGGATGAGGCATGCAATGCTTGTACAGTTACATCCTTCTTTCTCTTCCTTTGGTTCTGTTTCTCTTCATGTATTTCAATCTTTTTGATGGTTCTGTTTTGTAAAACAATCTCTAGCTTTGTTGCTCTCACACTTGTTGCAAATCTCCATGGAACTGCTTGCCCAATCCATCCTCATCCTTATAGGTAAGTAATGGAACACTCCAAATAGGAGATTGCTCCTGTGGTGGCTGTGTGACAGTTTCAGTGCTAAAGATTGAAAAATGTCAATATCAATTAAAACAACGATCAGCAGAATCTGATCATGCTATTCAAATAGCAAATTCCCTATTCCAATCTGTAGACTAAGATGGGTTACAATGATCCCTTATATTGGCCCCCAAATCTTATTCCAAGGGGATGGATCATTAAAGTGTAGAGACAAAATTCAAAACATACATCTCTAAAAGAGATTTTTTAAGGTTCCAAAAGTAGACAACAATTAGGAAATAATCCACAGGGAACGTCTCTGTAGGAGCATGTGTACTAGTAACAGCAAATATAAGAGTCCAAAAATGTGAAGCCTTGACATTAAAATGGCATTATCTAGAGCTCGGAGAATACTAAGGGTGGGGCAGGAGAAGGTTTAATGAATATTCATTAGAATTTGAAAATGAATTTGCTTCTGCTGTGTTCATGTCCCTTTCCCCCAAAATACTCCATCAAGTTTCCCTGGCATGAAAATGCAGAAAATGAATTTTAATCTCACATGCTCATATACACAGGCAAAGCAACAGAATAGTATTGTAATATTTCTGTGGGATGGTAGCTGGACTCCACTGAAACATGTTTTCCGTGTTAGTGACAGCCAGCCCATATTTGCTCAGTTTATGAGTAAAAAGATGGATTTTCTAACTGTCAGCCCTGCAAACTCATATTCGGATCTGAGAGTCAAACTGGTTTTCTTCTGGCACATTGTCATAATCCATAGTAAAGATTCAGACATTGGTACTTCATTAGCAATAGTGCTGATCTAGAAATATAGGGCTGGAAGGGACCACAAGAGGTCATTTAGTTCAGTTCTTGGCACTGAGGTAGAACCAAATATTCCTAAACCATCCCTGACAGGTGTTTGTCTTAATCTGGTCTTAAAAAACATCTTTTCTACCTTGATGTGCAAGGCAGAAAAAAATCTGCTCCCTGATCCTCAGTTGTATTGGCTCTGTAGTGCTATGTTAGTAAAGCTTGGGTTTGTCATTGAGGTAAGCAGAGGCACTGAAGGAGAGGTGCCATTTTACTTATCTACTTGGTGCTTATGGTGATAATTTGTTAGATCATCGCTTATACTGGGTCCCTTTTTCTTGACGTTAGGATTAAATTGAATGGATATTGTCAGCAGCCTGGCAGCCAACATCTCAACTGTGGGAGACCTGGAAAGTGGCTTAGCTTTGCTTTCCATTTTCTCCTTCTCCGCTTTTCACCCACTACAATCCTTAAGAATACAGAGAAAGAAATCTTAACCCACTGAAATAAATTTCCATTGGTTTCAATGGGACCAAGATTTCGCTCAGGACAAAGATATGGTCAGTTGACTATACACTCAAGCCCTGCACTCTGAGCACCTGTCCTAGATGGGGGAACTTAGGACTGCCAATTGGGTTGATGCAGGAATCAGCTGCCAAAGCACGTAGGTATGTGCTTAAACGTAAATGAAGAGCCCCACTGACAACAGAAGAACTAATCGTGTGCTTAAAGTTAAGCACATGCTTAAGTACTTAGCTACATTGGGGCCTGAGGACAGCATGCAAGCCAAAGTAAATTCTACATTAGGGTATTATATACAGATGTGCTTTTTTTATGCTCACAAGATTGTTTATCCTTTTTGCTAGGATGCTGTCCCCACACAATTTTTATCATAAAGACTAGACAATAAATTGCCATTTTCACTTGGTTTTCAGATCTGCTTCTCCCTTTGAGTTCAGGGAAAAGACCAAGGTGAACCCACCTAAGCAACAAACCCCCAAGAAACCATTGTCCTTATTGTTCCAGAGTGCTGAATAGTTACATTAGCAAGGAGATCTAGAACCATAGCACATTCAATAAATAAAATGCAAACCCAAAAGACAAGAGAGATTGTATGTGTTTTTATCCACAGCACACATAAGACACGATTATCTAATGGGTTTTTTAACTCTTTCAAACTAACTATTCTAGGTCAAAAGACACATTTGGTTTAGAGACTCTTTATTTAAAATGGAAGCAGGATGGGATTTCCAAGCACACTGCCTGAAAAACAATTACACTGCACTTTTGTGATTTCCTGCTCTTTCGAGATAGCCTTGGGCTCTGAGGTACAGTGATGTAAGATTCATGATGACTCACAGTAGGCTTTTTCAGCCTCCAGCTATCTTGCCCTTCAAGTCTGCAGTACTCTCTCTCTCTCTGAGTCTGGTCTGAAAGACCTAATATTGCTGATTTTAACACAAGGCATAAGATATATTTTGGTTTTCTATGACTTATACAGTTCAGAAGCAATTTTATTTTCCGGGCTGTTTTTTATGGGTTGTACCATGCCTTGGGATGCACAGTATAAATGAGATATATAAGAAAGAGCAGATTATATTCTTCTTATATTATAGTCATAGACCTTAATGATTATGAACCCCTTCTACTTGAAATTACCCATCATCCTCCGTACTATGTTTTGACTGGAGTGGATTTTTTCCCCTCCCAATAGTAATGCTGATCTCTTAGAGGTGATGTCATCCTTCATTTTTTGAAAAACATTAGCCTCATAACCTCCTTGCTAGCCTGCCATCCAGCCTCCCTCAGAAAGCAAGCAGAGACTAAGTAACACTATAAGCCTGAAGTAATCTGCCATGTGAATAGGAAAACTACCCGCCTCCCTTTTCTTTTTTTTGGTTACATATTTTTTTCTTTTTGCTGGCCAGATAATATTTTCTTGCAGGCTGGCTTTCCCTCACACACACACCCCCACATGCCTCTCCCCCTCTAACCCAAGAATATTCCCTTTTAAAATGGAATTAAATCAGGTTATTTTCCCCCTTTAGTGAGAGGGTTTCTTCCAGAAACCATCCAAGTATAAAACTGTTCACTAATACATTGGCCTGGATTTGGTTTACAATAGATGATCACCTTGGTATATTGGAACCCTCTTGTTCTTAAATAAGGCAAAGAATAAAATTTTCAAAAGTGATGTATGCACTTTGGATCCTTAGTTCTAATCCCTGATCTTTCACTGCATGATTTTAAGTCAGTTGTGTGACTTTGAAAGTTGTCTCCAAAGCTAAAGCTAGTCAAAATATTTTCAGTGAAACTTTTTCCATCCAAAAATGCCATTTGTTGAAATGTAAATGTTTCATGGGAACGTATTGGTTTTGATGAAAACTTTCTGATGTCTAGCAGGGAATTATTGTTCACAGAGAGATCACACCCAAAACAATAGCCAGGTGGTTTGCAGGGACTTACAGCTGGATCTGCTATATCTCATGGGAGTGCCCTAAGCACTGGGCTATTCTGCGGTGAACTCTTGTTTCTGCTGTGGAATGAAAGGTTTTCACAAACGGAATGGGTTTCTGGCCAGTCTTCACTGATTTCTGAATCACACAGGAGAATACCACTGAAATGATAGTAAACAATAAACAATAGCCCAGCCCTTTGTAAACAGCCTACATTCTGACTTATAGGCATATCTCATAGTTTCTGCTTTGAAGTACAAGCACCTGCATTTCAGAGACACAGTAAGACTGCTCCAGTTATCCACATGAAAAGGGGATAATGGAGAATTTGGAATTTCCAGTCTGGATTTCAAATATGACTTAAATTCTTTTAAACTTGTTCATCATTGGCACAGAATTATTTTGCATCTTGGTTTACTTTTTAGTATGACTCCCTGACACTGCATTCTAAGGTGACCAGAGAACAAGTGTGAAAAATCAGGAGAGGGGGTGGGGAGTAATAGGAGCCTATATAAGAAAAAGACCCCAAAATCGAGACTGTCCCTATAAAATTGGGACATCTGGTCACCCTACTGCATTCAGCTGAGTCACCAAGCATTTGAAGCTCTCTCTGTGAAGCGATTGAGGAGTTTTAAAGCACCCTAACTCACCACCAATCCCTCAACTCTGAATCCTCTGAGTCATTTTTGTAATAATTTAGCCTCAGCTGCACACCATCATCTACACACACACCCACAAAAGGAAAGAATGGAGGAGGTGGGACAGCAAAAAGAAGAGGAAGGAAGATTGAGAGAAGACATGGGAAGGGAAAAGAAAAGTAGCTGGTACTATGGCAAATTAGTTATGTTGTACTGAACAGTAAAAGTCTGGTTTACCACTCTGTTACACCAATTTTACAATGGTCTGATTCCAATGGATGCTTTTTGCACATAAATGCTAAGCCAGAACATATGTTATTATGAGAACACCGAGCAAAAGGGAAAAAATAAACTGCTTTATATACAGAAAGGAACCTGTAGCTTGAAAGAATCATCCTTCCTTGTTTACAGAATAATATTTTTATTCTGGTCCTGGTTCTTCTTCATAGTTTCAACTCTTCCTCTTTCTTTTAGCCCAGTTTCTACAGCATGATTAGAATGACCGCAATTGCCCAAACCAGGAAGGAGATTTTTATTATATTAGTCTGATGTGTATAGTCCCTTTTAAGTATATAAACATAGTTTTGTAAAACACAACTCTTAAAGTTACATAGGCCAATACTATGCAACAAGGTGACAAATCATTTTTAACCCCTTTGGTATTATTACTATACATCATTATAAACTGAGTCTTGGTGAAGTTGTGGTAATGAAAGCTCCAGTGTTCATTCAAACAGAGAAAACATTGTAATATGTGTAGCACAATTTCTTACAGGCACAAAAATAAATGATTAATGTTAATGTAATTTGCTACAAATCTGAGTAATGCTCATGCGGGAAAAAATGATTATAGAAACAAGAAGATTTAGTGAGACCACATGCAGTCTCTGATACAAAATTTTCAATGAATTGTAGCTGGCTCCAAGTACACCTCCACCTCAATATAACGCAACCCGATATAACATAAATTCGGATATAATGCGGTAAAGCAGCACTCAGGGGCGGGGGCTGCGCACTCTGGTGGATCAAAGCAAGTTCGATATAACATGGTTTCACCTATAACGCAGTAAGATTTTTTGGCTCCCAGGCACAGCGTTATATCAGGGTAGAGGTATAATATCAAAATTGTGACATCAGGAAGCTATGTGCATATAGTAAGTGTGATCATTTTTTTCCTTTTAATATTTATGTTGTTCTTTTTATGTTAGGAGTGTGAAATTATGTTTTGTTATCTAGTAAAGTCAAACTTGAGCTGTATTTATTGGCTGAGGAAACAATAGAAATGTCTTTGCCGTCCTATCACTACATAAGACACTGCATGAAGTGATACTTCAACCTATCACTGCAGGAAAAGCACAGCCTACAAAATATTAATTTACAGTTCCACAAACAGGGCAGGATATTTTAATAACTCCGTTAGCTCAGATCAAAATTCTGTTTCAGAGAAATGTATAAATAAATAAATCCTCCAATGAAAGAACAATTACACGTGACATTAGCACTCCAAGAGCCACATCCTGCTCACTTTAGTCATCTGTGTAGCCCTTTTGAAATAAATATAGCTAATCATGAGTAAGACAAGCAGGATGTTACTCTAAATCTATTCTTTATCTCTTCCATTCCAATTGGCTACTAGAAAGTGTGATCATACTAGAAATAAAGCAGGCTGGTTGCAGATACTTAACTTAGATATTTTTTTTTTAAAAAAAGAAAAGCTTGGAGTAAATTTTGAACTCATAAAACCTCTGCATTAATTATAAACTCTGCTCGAGTTAAAACAAAAAACCTTTTGACAACCTGCCACCAGATACCTTTCTGAAGAGTGAGTCGCTGTCGTTATTCCTACAGACCCAGTGCATATGCACTGATCCTCTCCTGCTGCAGCTTTTGTTTTCAGGCCTTCTTTTTTCAATGGTTGCCATAGAGTCTACCAATTATCATATGAAAAGCACACACACACACACAAAACCCCCAAAAGCCTGCTTCTAAAGCCATGAACAGTTTTCAGTGTTCATGTAGAAAGGATGGGGGAGGAAGGGGGACTGGCGGGGAGCATGGGGAAAGACAGAAGTCCTAAGGATAAGATTGTCCTCCCCCACCCCTTCTTTAAGATGGCTTGATTATTACTAAAATAGGTAGCATCTTTTCCCTCACATAGTTCATTATGGACGCTATTCTATTTCAATGTTTGAGTCTATCAAAGGTTTCTGCTATCTGCTCCCGCACTCTCACCTTAAAAGCAAGCACCAAAGAGGTTAAAAAAACTAATAAACAAGCCTTCCTTCTTTTAAACCGTTCAGGGTAGGTGACAGCCATTTACTGGAAATAGTGACAATGTCAGTTATGGGGGCTGAGACACCTGAAGAAGATGAAACGTCCATCTATTTACCTTAATGCTCAGAGAATTACGCCAGTGGTATGCTAGAGTAATTCAGCTGAAATCCACGAAGTCACACCAAAGTAACTCCAGCAGTTTCAGAAGAGTTACTCCAATGGCAAACTGGAGTTATGCAATGAAGAGTCCAGCCCCTAGGAGCTGAGAATCCAAGAGAGGAGCTGCAGTTATCACTGGTTATGAGGCCCAGGATATTTGAGGAATATTGTCAAAACTTGGTGAGATGAGGTAACACAGTATAGCTACATCAATAGGATGTAAGTAGAGGGTAAAATTCTCACCCCATGGAAGTCCATGGGAGTTTCAGCATTAACTTCAAAGAGGCCAGGATTTCACTCAAGGACTCACAAACTGATTGTCCATATCCCTACGCTTTGTGTAATCATTTGAACCAATGTAAATTGAATGCAAAGTGGGTGCAACACACTACTATTCTGTTTCATTAGTGTTTTACCTCCCACTTTGCACTGATCTAAATGAAGTCACAAGATGCACAGCAACAGACAATCAAGCTTCTTATTTTAAGGTTAAACCTTGATGTGGTGGGTCCTGTTTGCTTCTGCCTCTGTTCAAGTTCACAAAGAACTCAGAGACCTTATTTGCTGGTAAGACACCCAGTGCAGTTTATTTACAATATTGATTTCTACCATCCTTTTACACTCTATAGACACTCTTCAGTCCTAGGGAGCCATCAGCTCCTGAGGCAAGCCAGGAAGAGAAATCTCTCTCACTATCTCTTATTCTGCTTCCTCCTTTCCCACTTACTTCCTGTGTATTTTGTATTATCTTCCTAATGGCCTAGTTAGCCTCTTAGTGCTCCTCAGACCATCAGTTAGGCACAGCTCTTCTTAATGAGGTCTGATCTGGAATAATTAGATTTGCAGTGACCAGAGTGCTGGCTCAGCTGCTGTTGTCCAGCACTCTGTTACACCCAGGAGGTGGGTGGAGGGGAAATCACATTAATCCTAATTGTCAAAGGTGTGTGGAGTAACCTAGCAAAAACTATTCTCTAAATGTGTCCTTATGTGGCAGGTTGCAATTTTCCCTAGCTTGTTTGCAAAGAACTTTGTGCCATTTCACATTTCTGCTCAACTGTTCATTGAAGACTTTCATCCAGCATCTAGACAAGTATCTTTGGCCACCAACATCATCATCACAACAATGGAACTATTTGAGAGTCTCTCCTCACTCCTTGCTAGCAGAGATCTGCCAGAACCACCCGAACGCCTGTATTGTATGTAAATATTGTTATTTACCAATGAGTGATTCCCAAATTCTTCAGCATGATGGAACAGACAGTAAAGGGGCTGGTGATGGCTCATAGCTACTTATTCTAGTCTAGTGTTTAAACACTCCTTGTACAAATGATCAGTTTTTACATAAACAATGAGGGAAGGAGGAATTCATCCTTGACTTAAAAATAAGGTTTTAAACTTTCCTGAAAAACTGTTGCATTATTTAGCACCATTTTTAACTTGAATTCCAGGGAAGGGGGAGAGAGAGAGCCAAACTACCAATAACCCTACATACCAGACTTTTTCTTGTACCTGAGTTTTTCTTGTTCACACTCTAAGATTAGGATGCTGATGTCAAAGAAGATGCTGCTTAATCAGCATAAGTGGGCCTCTTCGAGAACAGAGCTGCACCTGCACAGATCTGATCACACAATTGGGTAGCTCTAGGTAACACTGATTCTAAAGTATCAGAGGTGTAGCCATGTTAGTCTGGATCTGTAAAAAGCAACAAAGAGTCCTAAGGCACCTTAAAGACTAACAGATTATGCTCCAATACATCCGTTAGTCTTTAAGGTGTCATAGGACTCTTTGTTGCTTTTTACTGATTCTAAAGAGACACTAGAGTTCCTGAGATGTGAGATCCACTTCTCATCACTTATCCTGGGTTGCTGATGGGTGTCATCGGCTGGGCTAAAGAAGTGGCCTTAGTCAGGTTCTTTAATTATTAACCTGAATAAATAAGTACAATGAAGTATGTTAAATAAAAGTTAAATAAAACATTAATAAAAAGTTTCAAAAAACAAAAAAATTGATGTGAGAAAACATTTTATAATATTTTGGTGTGTGCTAAAGAGAACTGAAACAACTTCTGAATTCAGAAAAAAAACGTGTAGAAGAATGCTGGGAGGGCAAACAATCCAGACAAATAACAATCAGAGGATTGGAAGGGACCTTGAGAGTTCATCTAGTTCAGAGACCTGTACTCCTGGCAAGACTAAGTGTTATCCAGACCATCTCTGTCATGTTTACCAAAGGAAATAAAAGAATGTTAGCACAAAATAAATATCTTCTTAAAAAAAGGAAGTCTAGCTCAACAAGCTGTCTAGAGCCTGTAAATAAACAACATAAACGGGGGGCTAACCTGGGGTTGAATGTGACCAGATAAATTGAACTAAAAGGTTTTAATCTCTGTCTACTCTAAGGACTAGGTCAGGATAAGTCCCAGTTAGCTATCACATGCTAGCCTACTTTGATCTAATCTTGACCTCTTTTCCTAATCTAGACAAACCCTTACGTGCTGTGCTAAACTGGAGACACAAGTGGAACATATAGTCAGACAGCCAATAGGATGATAGGAGGGAAAAGAAGAGCAGAAAGCAGGGATAAAAGTTAGTAAGAGATTAGGAGAAAGTGAGAAGGAGAGTAAAGAGGAATGAGGAGATACAAGTGTGCTGTGAATTGCTTGATCCACTGTGAAAGAGTCTCCCTTTTGTTCTTAAATCATCTTAAATTTTACTCCCCCTTTTTATCCCCCGCAGGTGAAAATGCTTCCATGCTCCCCCTATCATCTCTGTCCCTGAGGTTATCGCAGATTAGAAGGCAAAAAAAAAAAAAGCACTTGCAATGACATGTTTTCCAAGCTCATGCAGTCCTCCGCACTGATAGGGCACAGCTGAATGCATGGAGGCAAACAGTGACAGAAAGCAGGAAAGCAGGCAGTGAGTGCGATGAGAAGAGGCAGGAGATGATGCTGAGGCTAATGGGAAAGCAAACGGACATGTTCAGACATCTGGTGGAGCTGCAGGAAAGCCAACAAGACACCACTGCATCCACTGTACAACCAACTGCCCTTCTCTCCAAGTTCCATATCCTCCTCACCCAGACGCCCAAGAACGGGGCAGAGGGGCTCTGGGCACTCAGCCACTCCACTCCAGAGGATGGCCCAAGCAACAGAAGGCTGCCATTCAAACAGTTTTGATTTGTAGTGTGGCTACAACAAGCAATGTGGCCTTGTCCTTCAATCCTCCCCTACCCCACCCGGGCTACCTGATTAGTTATCTCCCTCTTTTTTTAATTAATAAAGAAAGAATGCATACTTTCAAAACAATAGTGACTTTATTTCCTTTGCCAGGTCTGATCGAAGGGAGGAGAAAGAGGGTGGTTGGCCTTCAGGGAATTAAAATCAACAAAGGGGTGGGTTTGCATCAAAGAAATACACACAACTCCCACATAGTAGCCTGGCAAGTCATGAAACTGGTTTTCAAAGCCTCTCTGATGCGTAGCGCACATACCTGTGCTCTTCTAATCGCCCTGGTGCCTGGCTGCTCAAAATCAGCTGCCTCAACCTTCCACCCCACCATAAACATCTCCCTCTTAACTCTCACAGATATTATGAAGCACACAGCAAGCAGCAATGACAAGGGGAATATTGGTTGTGCTGAGATCTAACCTACTCAGCCATCAGCATCAGCGAGCTTTTCAATGTCCAAAGGCACATTCTACCGCCATTCTGCACTTGCTCAGCCTATAGTTGAACTGCTCCTTACTACTTCCAGGCTGCCTGTCTATGGCTTCATGAGCCACAGGAGCAAAGGGTAGGCTGGGTCTCCAAGGATAACTATTCGCATTTCAACATCCTCAACAGTAATTTTCTGGTCTGGGAAGTAAGTCCCTTCTTACAGCTGTTCAAACAGCCCGGAGTTCCTAAAGACGCGAGTGTCATGCACCTTTCCCAGCCATTCCACGTTGATGTCAGGGAAACATCTCTTGTGATCCACCAGTGCTTGCAGCACCATTGAGAAGTACCCCTTGCGGTTTACATATTGGTTGGCAAGGTGATCCGGTGCCAAGAAAGGGATATGCATTCCATCTATCGCCCCACCACAGTTAGGGAACCCCACTGCAGCAAAGCCATCCACTATGACCTGCACATTTCCCAGAGTCACTACCCTTGATAGCAGAAGGTTAGTGATTGCCTTGGCTTCTTGGATCACAGCAGTTTCCACAGTAGATTTCCTCACTCCAAATTGATTCCCGACTGACAGGTAGCAGTCAGGCATTGCAAGCTTCCACAGGGCTATCGCCACTCGCTTCTCAACTGTCAGGGCAGCTCTCATCTTGGTATTCCTGCACTTCAGGGCAGGGGAAAGCAACTCACAGAGGTCCATGAAAATGCTCTTATGCATGTGAAATTTTCGCAGCCTCTGGGAATCATCCCAAACCCACAACACTATGTGGTCCCACCAGTCTGTGCTTGTTTGCCGGGCTCAGAATTGGTGTTCCACTGTATCAACCAGCCCCACTGTCTCCATGATGTCCCAATTGCCACATCCCATGCTTTCAGGAACATCTGTGTCCATGTCCTCCTCACAATTGTCCTTGTGGTGCCGTCTCTTAGCTGGATTCTGCACATACTGCAGTATAATGTGCGAGGTGTTTACAATGCTCACAACAACAGTGGTGAGCTGAGCGGCCTCCATGCTTGCTGTGCTATGGCATCTGCACGGGTAACCCAGGAAACAAGGTGTGAAATGATTGTCTGCAGTTGATTTCACGGAGGAAGGGAGGAGGGACTGACGACATGTACCCAAAACCACCTGCAACAATGTTTTTACGCCTTCAGGCATTGGGAGCTTAACCCAGAATTCCTATGAGCAGTGGAGACTGCAGGAACTTCCCACAGTGCACCACTCTGTGAGTCGATGCTAGCCACAGTAGTGAGGACGCACTCCACCAGCTTAATGCTCTTAGTGGTGACATACACAATCAACTGTATAAAATCAATTTCTAAAAATCGACTTCTATAAAATCGACCTAATTTCATAGTGTAGACATACCCTTAGTTTTTTCTTTCTTGTCAAAGACTAGTGTTCCTGTATTGGCAATTTTTATATCTTGGCTATTTGTTGCCATTTGAGCATGACAGAAAAAGACTTCAGATTTCAGCACGTCTGTATCCCCAGGACTCTTAACTAACCAGTCAGAAGCTCTTTGCAGCCTCCAAGTGTTTTTGATTGTGCCTACAGTCATATGCAGCTGAAGACAAGATGTTTCATGAAGGCAGCACAAGCTGATGCTGTGATAACACAGCACCATACAGAGAGACTATTAAGAAAAATGGACATAGAATTCTATAATGAGCTTCATTATCTTAGGACCAGTTCCTCTATTGCGCTCATTTCTTTCCTCACGTACCTGCATCCAAATACCATTAAAATCAATAGGAGTTCCACCCCTTTATCTGAATCAGAAGCAGCCTTTTTAATGGTACAAACCTAAATATTTAGGGCCGATGGACCGCCCTCGGAAGTGACGTTAGTTAAGGGTGAAATTTTACCCTTACTAAATTGCAAAAATATTTCTATATCCCTAATTTTGGTTTAGCCTTCATTGTTCTGAGCACCATTATTTCTCAGGCCATGTGCCTTTAAATTTGATGCATTTAAACACCCCTGGAGAGGCAGCTGAAAATAGACCATCTTTTTTCTGACACCCTGAGCCAAAGTGACTCACTGATGACTGATCATCATTACAACCAATCATCTTGAGAGAGACACTGACTTGAGAGAGATCACCCAGTTGAACACATCAAACCTCTCAATGATAGTTTATTCAGGGATGCCAGTCTATAACTTTTCTTTGAAGATCTGCTAGTTAATTTGTACCTTTGCATAAACTGCACGAGATTCCAGCTCAGAACTAGCTCAACCAATATATGGAGCTTTTTTTATATATTTCTGATATGCCTGCTAGAGGGTCGGTCAAGAAAGTTTCGAGCCCTAGCGAAACTTCCCTTGCACCCCCAGCAACCTGCCCCCCAGGCAGCTAACTCAGCCCCCACCTGGGAGCCCCCTAGCAGCTACCCCCCACACGTGACAGCTACCCCTCTCCCCCGGCCCCCATGCAGCTAACCCTGACGTGGGCTTCCCCCATCCCCCAGCAGCTAACCCTGCCTGGGGACTTCCCCACCCCAGCAGCTAACCCTGCCTGGGAAGCTTCCCCCTTCCCCCACTCCGGCAGCTAACTGCTGGGAAACTTCCCCCTCCAGCTAATCTGCCTGGTAGAACTTCCTCTTCCCACCCCCGGTAACGGGCAGTAACCTGCTTGCAGAGACTTCCCCCGTCCCCCTGCTCCCCCAGCAGCTAACCCTGCCTGGGAGACTTCCCCTCTCCCCTGGCCAGCTAACCCCTGCCTTGGAAGCCCTCCTGCGGAAACAACCGCCTTTTTCTGGGATAGCCGCGCCCAGCTCACCTCGGCTCCGCCTCCTCCACTGAGCACTTCGGCGCTGCTCTAATTCTCCTCCCCGCCCAGGCTTGCGGCGCTGATTGGAGGAGACTTAGAGCTGGGCTGTGTGCTCAGCAGAGGAGGCAGAGCGGAGGTGAGCTGGGGCGGGGAGCTGTTCCCCTGTGCGCCCCCCCCTCGTTATTGCGGGCAACCCTCTCCGCACGCCCCTCACCCAGCTCACCTCCACCTCCTCACCTGAGGGGGCTTTTAGGTGCCCCCAACCATTAGGCGCCCTAGGCGGCTGGCTAGTTTGCCTAAATGTTTGCACCGGCCCTGCCTGCTAGCTTTTATTACATCTACAATGGAATTCAAAATTCTTACCTGAATTTTATAAGTCACTGATAAATATTGAACTACCTACTCTTACTTATCACAAGGCAGACTCTTTCATATGCACTGACACGGGAACACTGAATGAGCTTTATACGCCAACAGTTTCATGCACACTCACTGTGCACATGAATATATAATTGGAAAACTGTCCTATGAAAGAGACTCCATAACTGATCAATAACCTTAAGCTAAAATGTAATTTGATGTTCTTATTTGGTGTCTTTTGTTGTATGCATGTGAAAATAGACACATACAGACAGTGCCAAATAGGTTGATTTTGTCAGATTTGTTTGTTGTGAGGTGAACAAATAACTGCCTATCTATATTTACATATATGCAGTACTTGTACTAATCTACATATTAGGGCCATGTATGTGAGTTCTGCAAGAATCTTTAAAAAGCATCACATCCCTTCCCTATAATGCCAGATGGCATAATTAACATGAGCAGGAGGTTACAGAACTCAGAGCCAGATATAAAAAGATTTTCTGTAACTAAAAAGGTTATAATTTTAAAGTCCATCATCTTCGAAGTTTCCAGCACTAGATGAAAGCATCATTCAGCTCTGGGAAGCTGAGAATCTCTGCTCACTAATGCAAATTCAATACCTCCCACCTCTACAGGACATGAAATAAGACAATATAGCTGCAATGTTTTTATTGATGGCGTAGGACTGAATTTTGCCCCTCTTGGGCAGAAAGTAGGGGTAATGTGAGGAGAAAATCCACATCTGGAGGAAGAAGGAAACTTTTCTCTGGTGGGTGGATTTAGTTCTATTTTATTTATTTAGTGCCAGGTGCCTGAAGCTGTTCGGGGATTTGGAATGTTAAAACAAATCCCAGGAGAGACTGATTAGTTAGCCGAGGGCCCATGAAGTGTTCAAAGTTATATGATAAATCCACCTATCATATGGTTCTGCAATTTCACTCATTATTATCAGCTTAACATAGCAGAGAACTCCTTTCTGCTCTCCCCAGGAATGCAAAAAAGTTTGTCCCTATTGCCTCCATTTCTCCTCTTTAACCACATCTCCATAACCTCCTTTTCTGCCTCCTGACTCTTCCAGCCAAACCTGGCTCCTAGCAACCTTTAGCAACCCCCTTGCCTCCTTTCCCTAATTCAAACAATAACATGGCATTGAAGCCTAACCCAGGCACACAGCTGACACAGCCCACTGCTGGAGGGTTTGCAAGGTGTCTGTACATCTGCTGTCACCAAACCTTGCTCAGCAGAGCTTGGTCTGGTGACCTCTCAGCAGAGCTTCATGCTTCTAAGAGATGGGGCAGTGGAAATACAGCCCTGACACTCCAACAGCGCGCGCACACACACACACACACCCCTTCATTTTACACTAACAAACTAAGGGTGCATACAATTACTAATCAACGAGTCATGTAATACTAGAACTATAGCTCTACAGTGCAAAAGGACACATTCACAAGAGGCCGGCTCTGATGGTCAGGCAATATGCTCAGGCTCTGAAGGGATGAACGTGAGATGCACACCATGATCCCTGTGTCATACCTCAGTGTAGCAGTCTGCAGTTGCTCCTGCTGTGCATGGTTGTGGGAAGGCTACAGCAGAACCAGCCACAGTGCACCAGAAGTTGGAAGAGCAGAAAATACATCTTAAACTGTGCACAAAGAAATGATGCCTCCAGCAGCAGCACAAAGCTGGGCAGGAAATGAACCCCCGAGAGGGCTCCCTCTCTTCTCAGCACCAGCAATTATTGTTTGCAACCCCACTCCTGGGTGCACCCCACATCTCCACAAACATCAGCGCGGCCACGTGCCATTCCAAACCTCCTACATCCAGCTCATGGGACGAAGAAATTTCCAGTGCTTAGAAACTTGCCCAGAGCAGCGGGGCCACAGTGGGAGGGAGGAAATGAGGCTTAGCTGGGGCTTCCCCTCCTCAATACATCTCTGGACATGCAACTGTATAGGGGAAGCACCAGGTCATGTGGTCTCAGGAGCAGAAATATTTCCCAGGGAAGACCCAGCCTGGCTGTACAGAGGAACCAGCAGCACATCCTCACAGCCCCTGGACACCAGTGGTGTCATCTTATTAGCTTTAGTTTTCACTCTGGATACTCTTCTCCTTTGCTTATTAGCTCTGTGCTCCATCTGCCTTCCCAACCTCTCCCTCACAGGCCCTTATCTGCCAAATCTACTTCCCCTGCTCACAATACTTCAAATGGGATAGAAGGAAGGCAAAAAATGTAAAGCCCTCTACTCAGTCCTTGTGTCTTTCCAATTAACTAGTCCCTTCTTGTTTTCTTTCTCACCCCACCCCTACCTCATTATAGACATGTATGAAAAAAGAAATCCCAACAACCTATTCATCCCCCATATATAACCACTCTACAAATATTAATGTGATATTTGCCAACATTTGGTTTTAATTAAGACCTATATGTGTTCAGGTATTATAAATAATAACGCAGAAGTTCTTGGTGGTGTTAGTAGCTTCACCAGCTTCTGATGATCAATTGGCAGCAGTAGACTTAATGAAAGGACTGGTAGGGACCAAAGGTGACACACACTGAAGAAAGCAGACTGCATCAGGAGTCTGCAATGGGTGAAGTTTAACTGTAAATTAGCATCTCTGGTTTACGATTTAGCCCTAATGGTAAAATGAACAGCAAGTCATAGCAAGAACTGATTTCAGTCTGCAGAGAAAGGTCTGAGAGCACATTTTTTTAGTCTGATCTTTTTATGTTGTGTTGTCCCTGGTTTCTGACAATGACACCAGCATCAACATCCTGTATCTCCCATGTACATCATCACACATCCTTGAATTCCAGAGAAGCTTTATGCCACCTAAGGTTTTCCACTCAGTGATTGGCTGTGCCAGCTTTCAGGCTGTCTTATATTGCCAGAGTTCCTGGATTGGGTCCCAATATATGACCTTTTACGTGAAAAAGCCATCTTTCCTAAGCCTTTTGCATCACTTGGCTTCTGATCATAAGTAATTAATAAGCAAAAATATTGTTCCGACAAGGGAAATAAGCATTATTACCTAATACAGGACAGAAAAAAGAAAGATGGTTGTTTACAATCTTTTTATTTTTATGAGGCACAGTCACAGGGTCCACTCACTGTTGCACACCTCACTATGGCAGGGTCTGAGGATTAGCTTTCAAGTCAGATACCCCTTTCCAAGAGCAGCTCACACCTCATCCCTCCTCACTCTACAGGACTCTCAGTTCTCTTTCTTCATGGCTTGGTCCTCCGGCCAGCTCTTTATAGTTTTCCTCTTCTGGGGTATCAAAGTCCCACTGGATCTACTGTCCACATGCCATTTCAGACAGTCTTCCAGTCCAAAGCCAGGTCCTGTGCCAGTGGCAGGTGAAGGAATCCAAGCCTGCCCACTACCCCAGGTTGCCTTCCAGTGACTCTATGTCTAGTAACTGTGGTCTTCCTACACTCAGGCCCTGTCACTATTTCCCTGGACTCCTTCTTACTTCCTTGCCCTATCCTCTACCTCCCTACATGGGTTTTACCAGCCTAATTTCCCTCCTCAAGGGGTAACTATAGACTACCTCTCTCTTTGACTTCTTGCCAGACTCTGTAGCCCCTTCTCTGAGGGAGTAACTACCAGCTACTTCCCTACAGCCCCCTTCTGTTCTCAGCCTGCAGTCTTTTTACAAGCTCAGCATGTCCCTGGACAGCAGGGCTTTGTCATCAATTAGCCTTTGAGGCCCTGGCTCTCCCACATGTGCAGCCTATCAGGCACACAGGGATACCCTGATAATCAAGGCTTTCATGATGATGTCCCACAAAAATTCTACTCAGTGTTCCATTAACTTTCTTCCATTAAAATAATCACTGTAGCAGACAAAGACCTGTGCAACTGTAGCTTTGGTAGCTTGTTATCTCTTTCAGAGGTGGGCTAGTAATGTCCGTCTGTAAGAGTATGACCACAGGCAGCACTAAAGTATTGGTCAATTCACTAAGGTAATACCAGATACAAGATAGTTTTTGAATTGTGAATCTATTAAACTAGAGACAGCAAAGGACCTGAAAGAAATAAGTCAGTAAAAGTTATCAAAGATAATGCCTTTCCCTACGCGTAGTAACATTTTGCTTGTAGTGCTACAGGAAGCCTAATAAGTTGTCTTGCTCAATGACACTCAAACCTAACCTTGGGAAAATAAAGTTACACATAGAGGTGAGCTATCTGTTCTCTCTGGAAGATTCCAAAGTTCTTGTGTCTGATGGGTCTTCTCATGGGGGATGCTACAATTTCCTATTCTTTCCCCCTTGCTGTTCAGTATGTATGTGAGGTCAGCAGGGAAGACAATAAAACAGTTTGCATTATGCTGTGTGATGCTGGCAGACCAGGTCAGATCAGGGCTACAGGCCAATTCACTTGTGTACTAGTATAGATCAAAATGAGAATAAATATAACAGTATATTCAGATGTTTAAACTTCATGAAAACTAGTGGAATGTTACTTGTATTGTTGTCACCCATTTGTTCCTGTTATAATGTAATGGCAAACATTTACATTGTGTACACTCCTGGAACTAAATAATCCATCAAAGAAAATCTTGTGAAATACTAAAGAAGTACTTAGGGACTTTAACAGAAAATGCTAAATTCAAAGCCAGTGACTATTATATAGGAGGGTCTAAAGTCAAAAGAGTGAGTGCATTTCTCACTCACCATCATCAAATGAAAACTGTCAACTTGCCATATGTGGGAAGAAACTATAAATTTGGATTCATGGAAAGATCTTTTACCTTTGACTGTTTGGACTCTTACAGGGAAGACAGATGCAAACCTGAGATCCTCAGAGACAATCTGTGTTACCCTGAAAGACTTTTTGGAAACTGGCAGTTCATTACATCACTGCCACTGTTTGGAATTACAAACTATGACTTACTTATC
Organism: Chelonoidis abingdonii; assembly: GCF_003597395.2. Lineage (NCBI taxonomy): Eukaryota > Metazoa > Chordata > Testudines > Testudinidae > Chelonoidis > Chelonoidis abingdonii. Next base: position 90,787,951 of record NC_133771.1, read on the forward strand.
TATTAATATATTTTACCTGCTTTAACCTCTCAATAACTCTCATTTCTTTTTCATACCTAATACATCTATAGTTAGTTTACTATAGAACTGGCTGCCAGCATGGTCTTTCACGTAAGATCTAGGGTACAATTGACCTGGGGTAAGTGGTTAGTCTCTTGGGACTGGGAGAAACCTGATGCAAAGTGATTTTTGGTTTAAATAACTTTTTATTACAAAGACCAGTTTGTCTGGGTAGTAAGACAGACTGGGAAATCTGAGGGGACTGTCTGTGACTCCATGGTAAAACTGGTATAATGATCCTGGAGTTCACATTTGTTATGGGTTTGATCAAATCTAGTTATAGAACACAGCACATCAGCTTGGGGAATCCGCCCTGTTCTCTGACAGTCTGCACTGAGACAGGTACTCACAGTTGTGAGCCATTCCAGACAGTGTGACACACTACCAGCAGTACAGTCATGACACTCAGCTGCGTGTCTCTTCTTCATTTTCTCTGAACCATGCAGCCCTGTACCTTTCCCAGTGCCTAACTAAACCTGGGTCTGGATGAGAGCTAGCTGGCTCAAGTGCAATCCAAACAGGCTGAAGTGATGTTATTAGAATAGAGGAAACATCCAGAAGCTGAGATGAGTCACTGAAGTTAATATTTCCTTCTTTAACACAGAGTTTTGTTCAGTAAAGATCATAGTCTATGATCTCTTGCTGCCTTTTTTTTTAAAGATGATTAAGTAGTAGTAGACATTAACAGAAATTTTTTTTTCTCTCTTTTTGGCAGGGAGACTACAATTCTTTGGATTTAGACCTTGGCACATTCATTCTTGGCTTTTTTACCTCTCCAGATTGGATTACTGCAGTGTGATTTACTTGAGGTTACACCTGGAGATCTCTTGAAAACTCAGTTAATGTAGAAAGCTGCTTTCTAACCACTTGGTTGTGTTTCTCACAAAGAGATATCACACCTGTGCTCCACTGTCTGCTCTGGCTTCCATATTGTTTCCAGATGCACCTCTAGGTGCTGGTCTTCACCTATAAACTCCTATAAAGTTTAGCCTCTAACATCCCTGAGAAAGATATTCTCTTCCTGTGTTCTATCCTGAATGTTGAGATCAGGGGAGATATTCAGCTTAACATCCCACCTATTTAAATACTTGAGAGGTGGCAGTCAATGTGCACAGAGAACTCTGGAAGATGTATTTTGTAAAGCTAATAAATAAACAAATCAAAACAAATAAAAAACAATTATACACCTGTATTTTGGGGAACCTGAATGTAATTCAAGCCTGGCTTTGATTTTTCAAACTTGGAACCAGTCATTGAGATTTTACAGAACTAAAAGCAAACTTGACTTCCCCCCATTTTCCAGTTTTACCTGTCTACAATGGTAATAGGACCAAACAAAACTAGTTACCCAGATGTATCCTTTCACCAACACCCTCAAACAAACAAACAAACAAACAAACAAAAAAAGCCCAACACTGTGAGGTATGAATAACTGGAACCTGAATTTAAACTGAGTTTGAATTTGCAAAACCAAGTCCCAACCAACAAAGTTTTGCAAAACTAAATCCATCTGGGGTTTCTCCCATCCTGACCTGAGTCCTGCTCCTGAGAAGTGCTGAGCATTTGCAGCTTCCATTGACTTAAATTTGACCTGCTGGCAAAGATAGCATCTCAGGGGATGGGAAATGTAGCATAGAGAGGTTAGACCATTTCTCTCACACTGCCTCTATCTTCTTTCCCTTTACCCCCAAAAGATATCCTGTAATTTCTTATGTTTTGTAAATGGTTACAGATAAAAATGCATAATAAATGTATAGGACAACCTAGCAGCCCTGGGCCTATTCTTCAAATGAGGAAAAGAAAGAAAATAAATGAGAAGTTGGTTGCTTGAAAAATAGTCACCATCTGATTTTCCTAACTTCTATTGCCAGACTTTTTCATTCTTCTTCCTTTTAGGGACACACTTTTCTTTTCTCTCCAATCAAATTTATTTACAAAATGCAGAAGCTAAACCTGTGATTGAGAGGAACTAGCTCTGAAATGTTTCCTCCTATTCCTAACACACACACACAGACCTACAGACAGCAGCTAACGTGTCAAGGCAGGATCAACTTTATTCCTCAGTGTGAATGCATTTATTCATGTATGACCAGTGGGTTGGGGGGGATGAAGCAGGGATGAGGTGGCTGGGGGAAAGGAAAGCCAATTGGTTATTTTTGAAAAGAGATAAGAAAATAAAAACCTCATCCAGACATGCAGTGATTTAGAAGTAAGTAAATAATACCTGGCCTAAATCTCTCCCTGGCTTCCAATGCTGTTGAAAAGTGTCAGCTCTTCTTCTGCATATCTGCTAAGTACATTTTTTTTAAAAAAGGCAAAGAGTAAACTTACTTTTGGAATCCTTGAAAAGTCACCAGTGCATTTTTCTAGCTCCTGGTACAGCAAACCAGGTTGCCATGGGAAAATGGGTCAGAGCAGTGAGCAAATCAGTCTGTGTAACTGAAATCAGGCTCGGAGTGCAGTGATAGCAGCAAAGGCCAGACCAGACAGTAATCTACAGCTGAATCTAGGTCATTGGGATTCTTTGAAGCTGCAGCTGTCCATGTGGGACCCTGATCTCAGAAAGGCCTCACAAAACTGTCATGACGGTTGGGCTTCTGCTTAATGGTTAGAATGTATTGCAGTAGCTGCTGCTTTGTCTCCTGCAAGAACAATTCATAATTTTAGATTTTTCGTTATATACACATATATATGCAGTGTTTGAATGTGTACACGCACACAAACACATACACACTACAGTAAAGAAAATTCTCAGTAGGTTCTGGGCACCAATTAGATGAATTAACATTCACAATACAAATTATAATATCCAAATATGGACTATACATCCCATTCAAAAGAACACATAAATATGCACCAGCAAATATAATCAGAATCCCCCCTCCCTCTGACCCATAGCCTATGTAATGAACCCTCAGACAAATTCCCTCCACAAAAGCCTGGGAAAAAAGCAGTTCTTTGCAAAATGCCCACAAAGTTTGATAGACCTACACACATTAACATTCATTCCTTTCCCCACTCCCCATGCATATACTGCCACAATTTCCTATGTGTAAAATGGAGATAATAGCACTTACCTAGCCTCCCAGGCTGATACAAGGATAAATACATTAAAGACTGTGAGGTGCACAGATGCTATAGTGATGGGGGCCATATAAGTATCTTAGATAGTTAGAACATTTTTAGGGCTCTAGTCAAAACATCATATGCAAGGCCCCTCTAGGTTCTCCTCTGCAGAGTAATAATAACCCCATCAGATGCTTCCTGCCTGTGACATCCCTCACAATGTGGCAGACCCCTTACAACCATTACCTGTTTAGAAGGTGTGTATGCATGGGTCCCAGAATGAGCAGGGCCAGCTGTCTAAGTCACATAGCCTTGAGGCCACCACTAAGAAAAAGCAAGGCCCTTTCCCTCAAAAGCTTGCATGTCAGCTCAGACCAATATGGTAGGGACAGTTCGAAAGTCAAATGGGTGAAGGTATAATCAGCGAGAAGACTAATGCCTAAATCTACAGTAGGCACTAAAATATATTCAAAGAGTCAGATGACTTATTCAAAGAGGCTATTAATTAATTTATAATAAGATCATATGTTAATTTAAAATAACTATATGGATGCACAACTAAATTTTAAATAAAAATATGTTTATATTATAAATTCATCAAGAGCATCATTGAATAAGTTGTCTGAATTTTTTTAATAAGTTCTAATGCTTACTATATGTTTAGGCATTAGTTCTCTCGCTTGGGTGACCACGGGTCCTGACAAAATTGGGACTGTCCCAATATTTAGCTGTTTGTCCTACATGCTGACCGATGTACGGTCAGGGGCTATTTATCCTGATATTTGTTATGGGGCTGGATTGGTCACCCTAGCCAGTGAGGAAGCGGCCAGCAGGATCCTGTGGCCCCTAGGCTGAGGGGCGGCCAGGAGGGTCTCCGTGAGCTGTGCCCGCCATGAGTATCAGCTCTGCAATGGGAGCTGTGGGGGCAGGGCCTGTGAGCATGAGGAGCACACAGACCCCCTGGCTGCCCCTGACCCTAGGAGACAGAAGGACTTGCCTGCCGCTTCCTGGGAGCCACCCAAGGTAAGTGCTGCCAGGACCCAGCCCCCAAACACAGCAGGTCCCTCTGGCTCTTAGGGTTGGGGCAGCCAGGAGGCTGTGTGCGCTGCTCATGCTCACAGGCCCCGCCCCACAGCTCCCATTGGCTGTGGTTCCCAATGGCTGCTGAGCCAGTGCATGTGGTGGGCACAGCCTGCAGAGATCCCCCAGCCACCCCGACCCTAGGCACTAGATGGACCTGCCGGCTGCTTCTGGGAGCTGCCCCAGATAAAGGCCACCCAGACCCCACCCCTGCTCCTCCTCCCCCTGCCCCAGCCCTCAGGTAAGGAGGTGAGCAGCGGGTGCAGGAGACAGCCAGGGTCAATAGGCATGCATGGCATGGCCAGACACACATTGGTCTGCCTGGCCCTGTGCTGCCAGCGTGCCCCTTCCTGTTGTGAGCAGATCTATGCCACACCACACAGCTCCCCCACCTGGCATGCCCTGGACCTCCTATGTCCAGTGTCCCCCTGCACAACTCCCTCACCACAAATGGACAGTGCCCTGCACACTACCACCCCTGCCCAGCATCCCCCTGCCCACAGCCCCACCACAAATGCCCAGCACTCCACATAGAAACTCCCACTCCCTAGTTCCCCAACACACACAGATCTCCTCCTCCCTCACTACCCAGAGCACTTCCGCAGAGCCCCACTATCACAACTACATGATGCCCCACACAGACCTCTACTGCCCAGTGCCCGGATACACAGAGATCTCCCCCACTGCCCAGTGCCCTCTCAACAGACTCCCCACTGCCTAGCACCCCTATGCATACAAACCTCTCCCACTGCCCAGCACCCTCCACCCTCTAACAGCCCGGCACCTCCTTGCCCCCAGACTTCCCAGATACTCACTCCCCCATGTCCTGCCCCCTCCCCTGGCCAAACTCACTGGCCCTGCTGGGAGGTGAAGTGACTATTAACTGGTCTGAGCCAGCAGCGTGGCTGGGGTTGGAACTGGAATCATGCACCCCTGCCCTGCCTCGTGGCTTCTGCTGGGGGCTGGAACTGAAGCTATGAATCTCTGCCCTCTGGCTTGTGACAGAGACTGCAGCAGGGCCCATGCGCCCCCCTCACAGCTTCTTAGGGCTGTGCACCTCACTTTCCCATGGCTCTGATCAGGGCTGTGTGCCTGTGGCACCACTGCTTCCTCACCCTCCTCGCTTCCCTACATGCGTCCTGATATTTTACTCTTGTGATCTGGTCACCCTACCTCTTGCTGATCATATGATATGATTATACACTTGTTTTTTAAAGTATGGTGACAGAGAGAAGAAGAAGAAGAATGGGCCTGATTGTTAAATTTCGATTGCAAATGCATATACAAATTGTGTGACCAACTGCATGGATCATTTGTCCAGAAATACCATGAATATGTAAGCAAGCTGTGTAACTGTGTACAAATGGCCAGTTGCATCCATAAATAACGTGCAGAGGCCTGGCTGTATATGCAAATTAGAGAATGTGCAGCTGTATACAGACAGAGTAACATATTTATGCTCCAAAAAATATTTAATACAACAAATGAAGAGGAAAAAAAGAGGTAAAGCAAAAGAGAGAGAGAAAGAGAGAGTAGGTAGGGCAGATTAAGGAAGGATTAATCTTTGTAACTAGATAAACATGTTTCTTCACTTAAGCTGTAGTTGATATGCATAAAAGGAAAGAATAAATATCTCAGGCCTTATCTGCCTCCAATGTACAAATAATGTATATTTCCTTCACTAATTTCCACAAAAATTGGGCTTAAATCCATCAGTTTTCTTCCACCTGATTATTCAGTAATATCTTAACAGCTCTGATAGCCTATATGAGGCAACAGAGTGACTGAAATATTTGTCAAACAAGCATCTTCTTGTAAAATCAACAAACACTACTTTGTTCAAAGAATCCTATTGAAAACAGCAGCCCAATGTATTATTGGTGAAGCACAGTGCATATGAGATACGTGCCTAATGTTCACCAGAACACACTCATTTAGATATCCCCAGATATAGTTTAAAGATCTACTATTTTGTTGATAAAATTCTTTTCATTCCTTTGATGACTGAATAGCCAACTCTGCAGCATCACAGAAAGCACTGGCCAGGCATACAGCCTTACCTGGGGGATGCGTTTCTACTACAATCAGAATTACAAGCTTAAGCAAAAAAAGTTTACAATCTGATTTCAGGAAAATGAATTATGGAGGAATCCTGCTTTTAAGAGGACACCTAAGAAAAATCGAACGTACAACTTGGGAGAGGAAAATTAGTAAAAAACGGAAAAGAAAATAAGTGTTGCATTTCATAACTTTTAAATAATTCTCCTTTCATGTTTGCAAACAGCTCTTAACCTCCCTTTAACTACAAAGCAGTAAATCACAAACTCTGGGGATTGTATAAAAGTTTACAAAATGAACGATTTGACTAGATTCCAGGGAGTGTGGAGGGAGGGACAGATTTATAGGTATAAAAGAAAAAAGTCCATGTAAGTAAAGCTGGCAGACAAATCCTATGTTGTTATATATCCCCACATTCCACGGTTAAAGGGCCATGAGTTCATAATAAGATGTCATTCTCTTTAATCTGGCCAAACAGGCACTTCATGGAAGAGAGCTAATGAATTCTGCAGCATAGAGGAGGAGGTGAAGTATTTAGCACACCTCTGTGTCACACTCTATTGTCTAACCAGTGTGGAGCAGATGTTGACTAAAGGAGAAGAATCAAGGAAATGCTATCTGCTGAAAATTCCCCCTTTTAACTGATTTCCCCCAGGATGAAAGTGTTTTAAACTACAATACAAAGCATAACTCTAAAAAATGACTGGGACAAATCCTGAAGCTGATACTCAGGTTTCACTCAGTCCTTACAAACATCAGCCAGACTTTGGCTGGTGTGGCTGTTTCTCAGCCATCCAGCAGCTCTCAGGATTTGGAAACATGGGGAAATTTGCATCTGGAAGGACTTCACAAATTGGCCTGCTGAAAACAGAAAAGATGGAATTTCACAGAGGTCTTTTTGAAGATGCACATACACCCCACCTACTCGCTAGATTGCCAGATACATGTTTTCTTAACAATGACCTTGGGGATTCCACCAAAGAAGTGCTGGGAGTTGCCTACTCACTTAGTCTGGGGTGGATATGAGCTCTTCCCTTGTTGACTGACAACCAAGGAATGTCATAATTGCACAATTATTGCCCCTAACCTCTTCAAATACTGCTGGGAAGGGGAACACAAATATCTGCCGCTCTCCCTGGAATGTTCTAGGAAGGGGCGAGTCACTCAGCCTGCGAAAAGGATAAAATCCCCTTTCCAAAAAAAAAAGAATTCCTGGAAAAGCAAACTGGAGACACCCTCCAGTTCTTCCTAACTCAGGCAGATGTCATTTTAAATGATCCTTTAGAGAATAGATTGCAGAGTTCATCTCCTCAATTGTGATTGCATAAAGCATTTATATCAGAGTGAGAATATCTTATTAAATTATCAGTTGACTCACACATCAAGGATGACAGTTATCACAGTAAATCAGCTCAGCCAAGACTTGCTCAGCAGATACAGTGTGGCCTAGTGGGTGGGGCACTACAGTAGGCTTCAGACCACATGGTTCTAGTCCCAGCTCTGCTACTTACCTGTTGGGTCTTCTTAGGCAAGTTACTTCACCTTCCCATACCTCAATTTCCCCACCTGCAAAAGAGAGATAATGATACTGACCTTCTTTGTAAAGCACTTTGAGATCTCCTACTGAATAAGGCTTTATTGTTAAATAAAATGGCTAAGAAGTCTGCTGCGTTGGTTACCCGCCATCAGGTCAAAATCCACAATCTTCCAATACTTCTATCTGCAGTGTAGCACTGCTTAGAAAGCCATGACTAATATTTGATTAATCAGCTGGGTTTTTTTAAAAGGCTCTGTAATGAAAAGGATATACCAGGAGGACAGGCCAAACTACAGAAAATCGGAGCTCCAGCAACGAAATCTAAAAGAATGGGCATTTTAAAGAGAAATACTTTAATCAAGCATAATGTCTGGCATGGTAATAGTGGAGGAAGTATTCCATGTCATCAATTTGGAAGCCTTCAGGAGAAAAAAAAATCCTTGGCCACTCAATAAGTGATGAGAGTTATAAATATTTATGTAAACGTTAATTTGCTTTCAGCTGTACCTTGGAAAGCTCTTTCAGTTCTGTTAAATTATACAGCTAAATGTCAAATTCACAATTTTAGAAAGTTATTGTCAACACTTTGTTATTATTGGATATTAATTAGTATTAAATTGTGATGGAGTTCCATAAAACTACAATGAAAGAAAGAAAGGTTAATGGATACCACCAGTGCAATGAATAGAGCCCTACCAAATTCACAGTCTATTTTGGTCAATGTCACAGTCATAGGGTTTTAAAAAACATTAACTTCATGATTTCAGCTACTTAAATCTGAAATTCCATGATGTTGTAATTGTAGGGGTTCTGACTCAAAAAGGAGTTGAGGGGGCAGAAGGGGGGTGGGTTGCAAGGTTATTGTCAGGGGAGTTGCAGTGCTGCTGCCCTTACTTCTGTGCTGCTGGTGGTGCTGCTGCTGCTTTCAGTCTGGGCAGCTGGAAAGCGGCGGCTGTTGGCCAGGATCCCAGCTCTGAAGGCAGAGCTGCCGCTAGCAGCAGCACAGAAGTAAGGATGGAATAGTATGATATTGCTACCCTTACTTCTGCACTGCTGCCGCAGAGGTGGGCCCTCAGCAGGGCCGGCTCCAGGGTTTTTGTCACCCCAAGCAGCAAAAAAAAAAAAAAAAAAAAAATCCGCGATCGTGATCTGCAGCTCTACCGCCACCGCTTCAGTCTTCGGCAGCTGGTTCTTCACTCCGAGAGGGACCGAGGGATCTGCCACTGAAGAGTGGGATGTGCCACCCCTTTCCATTGGCCGCCCCAAGCAACTGCTTGCTGGGCTGGTGCCTGGAGCCGGCCCTGGCCCTCAGTCAGCAGCCGCCATCCTCCAACCACCTAGCTCTGAAAGCAGCAGTGCAGAAGTAAGAGTGACATGGTATGGTATTGCCACCCTTCTGCGCTGCTGCTGGCGAGCTGCTGCCTTCAGAGCCGGGTGCCCAGCCAGCAACCACCACTCTTCGCTGCCCAGCTCTGAAGGCAGCGCAGAAGTAAGGATGGCAATACCACGATGCCTCTAAAATAACCTTGCGAACCCCCAGCAACTCCTTTTTGGGTCAGGACCCCTCAATTTGAGAAACACTGGTCTCTCCCATGAAATCTGTATAGTATAGGGTAAAAGCACACAAAAGACCAGATTTCATGAGGGGAAACCATTTTACATTCTGTGATGCATTTTTCATGGCTGTGAATTTTGTAGGGCCCTAACAATAAATAATTGAGTATGATTTTCCACTGCTTGTAATAAAATGTTGCCAACAGATAAATTAAACTAGACTTCTTGTTACAAGTAGCCACTTGAATCAGTGAATACTGACCCTGGTCATGTGACCAGAGATATTAAACTTCTGTAATCCTGACCCATATCAGGTGACTAAGGCCATGCAGTAAAGAACAGTCTCTTAGTAGCATTCCCATTCATCAATCTTTATTGCATGGTGCTATAGGAAAATTGAATCTTTTTGAGAAGAATGGAGTCAAAACAACCTCATGAATCACTCATCTGGAAGGGAATCTGGAAGAGTACAGAAGAGATGGTTCTAACACTTCGAAATTTTCCTGGATGCAAATTTTATTGATGAGAAATTGGGGTGAAATCCCTCAGAGTGATACAGAGACACTGCAGATCTCAAACTGCTATATAAAGTCATTCAGAAATTTAAAAAATACTATGATCCTCACAGTAACGTCAAATAGAAAAGGCACATTTTGTTTACAAGCAAATAGTGGCCACTTGAGGCCGTTGCCCGTTATGTTACAGTCCTACGTAATAAAGCTGAACGAACTTGAACAGTTAACAGATGGGCTAATTTTCAAGATATCAAAAAATTCTCCTGTCCCCAGTCAGTAGAAATATCAAACCTTTGGGGGAAATGATAATGTAGTGGGGGGAGGGAGAGTGGAGCAGGTCAATCAAAACATTTGGCTTTGATCCTTTGGAAATGTTCATTTCCAGTTCTGACTTATCTATCTCATAGAAGTGGAATCCCCCTTAAACCCTCCTTCCCGACTATTTTATTATCAATCATCAAAAATTTTAGAACAAGTTGTTTCAAACCTACAAACTAAGATTTTCATTCTGAAAAAAAAAAGTCACAATGGAATGTTTTGATAATTGTAAAACTTTTTTAAAAAATTGAATTTTTCCCACAAACAGTTTCATTTCAATGAATGGGCATTTTCCAATGGAAAATAATTTTTGCCAGAAAATTTCTGACCATGTCCACAAATTAGAGACCAAAATATGTGAGGTATAATTGATAGTAAGGTCAAAGTAAGGCCATTGTGAGGAATGGATTTGACTGCAAAAAGCACTGAATATATAAAGAGCTGCTGAAAACTGAGCTTGAAATAGAAGTATTAGCAAATAGTGAAAGAAGTGAATCTAATTAAGAATGCATGTGAAGGCATAAAGTCAGAAGCAAAGGAAAACACATGGCATAGACAAGAGTAGTAAATGCAATAAATATGGAGGCAATCACAACTTAAAGGTGTCCAGCCTAAAGCGTATTGTGTCTTGTAATACAAGCAACCAGTTTGCAAAAATGTGTCACTCTCTGCACAAACTGTAAAGAAATTAAAATAAAAACACATTCATTAACATACATCTGCAGGACAAGGCTCTGATTATGACGCAGAAACAAGCCATGCATGATATCTTTCTTGGGACTTTTAATACATTTACACAGTAAAGTTCTACAACAGATTGTTTTGTGACACTGCAAATATATGAATAAAAAGTAAATTTCAAATAGATATAGGTGCTCAGGAAGCATATAGCAAAAATCTGACTGCTCTGTGTTTAAAAAACCAGCAGACTTTTATATAGTAAACACAAAAAGAGCCCATGTAGTAAAGTCACATTGGTACATCTGTAGAAGGAGAGATACCTCTCAAGTCTGATGTTTGCTTGATTTGAAAAGCAGTTGACAAATGCAGATATCAAGCAGGTTTATAACTTATCTACTAAACAGGGTGCAAAAGAATTTGATCAGGCCCATGTTTAACATCTCAGGGTGCATTACGGTTATACTACATAACAGTAATATATAAATCTCCACCACAGAAGTCTCAATAGCTCTGTGACACAAAGGTTTCTAGGCAAAGGTCCTCCTGTTCTTTCCAAACAACTCTTACCTCAGACCTAACAAACTCATTACACCAAACACATCTTACAGAAGTCTCAATAGCTCTGTGACACAAAGGTTTCTAGGCAAAGGTCCTCCTGTTCTTTCCAAACAACTCTTACCTCAGACCTAACAAACTCATTACACCAAACACATCTTACAGAAGTCTCAATAGCTCTGTGACACAAAGGTTTCTAGGCAAAGGTCCTCCTGTTCTTTCCAAACAACTCTTACCTCAGACCTAACAAACTCATTACACCAAACACATCTTACAGAAGTCTCAATAGCTCTGTGACACAAAGGTTTCTAGGCAAAGGTCCTCCTGTTCTTTCCAAACAACTCTTACCTCAGACCTAACAAACTCATTACACCAAACACATCTTACAGGATATTTATCCATAAAGAGTAACATGTAGGTATCTTCAGAAAGCTCATAATGTGTCAAGATTCATAATCATTGCATGTGATATGTACAGGTAATATTTAAGGAATAATGTATTTATACTGAAGTATGCTTATGGACTTGGAGTAAAACTTAGCCACCAAGTGAGACTCTATCTCAGTGATGGTCCACTCATGCAGAGGGAGTTGTCACTCCACCCTTTTTGCCAATGATTCAATACAAGGTTCAATTGTTTAGCTTTATGCAATATTAAGACTTTCAGATGCAATTGCAAACTAAAACCAGTAAGAGGAAAAAAGTATGGGCGACCAGGTTGGAGGCTAACCTCCGGCTCCTCCCCTTGTCTCCGAGGCCTTGCCCCTCCCCTTCTGCCTCCCTCTCTCCCCTTCCGCTCCCCTTCCCCACAGGAGCCCAAAGGACCCCTACCATGGGCCCCAGCGCCGTCCGGCCAGGGAATAAGGTCCCAGCCCCAGTGCACCGCAGCCTCAGCGCCCACAATGTCTGGGCAACGTGGCCACAGCACCCACAGCTCTGGGGCTCCACGTGGTTGGGCAGCTTGGCTACTGTGCCCCCAGCCCTGGATGGCCCCCAGTCCCGGTGCTCAGGTGGCCAGCCTCAGAGCACGGGGCAAGCAGCAGGGCCCAGCACCAGCTTCCCCAGCGGCCTCAAGTACCTGCAGGAGGCACGCTGGCCTGGGGGCAAGGCCATGGTAGACTGTTTGGGGAGACACAGCCTCCCCTTGCCTAAGATACCTGCCGCTCATGGAAAAAAGGAACATCAGAAAAAAGGAACATTAGGAGTTTGCCCTGTCTATGAATAGGAGCAAAAGACTGTTTCGACTATAACACAGAAGAGGGAGAGACTCCCTGGTTTCACTCACTGATGAACCCCTTTGTGAAGCAGGGGGTGTTTTCTGATTAAATCCTTATGGTTCTTGTGAAAGCAGCCAGCTCTGCAACAGAGTGAGGGAGACCTACTTTATTAGATAGGAAAGGAAAACGTTAGTAAATATAAACCCAGGTTTGTCTGTTATGGTTTTGTTTTGTATTGTAATCATTTGTTTCCATCACTTTCTCTCGTTTCTAGTTACATCTTTATTTTTTCCCTTAAATAACCCTTCTTTTGTTTCATTAGAAGTGCTCACAAGTGCTGTGTGGTTTACAAAAGTGGTGCTTGATGGTAAAATTGGTAAACTGGGGTACACTGCCCCTTTGGGGGCAGAGACTCTGGGATTTCTGTGAGTAGCCAGTGTCAGGTGCTGGATACCACAGGGGGCACTTCAAAGTGACTTGAAGAATGAGTGCAAGGCAAAGACAGGCCTGGTGTAGCCGAGGAGAGAGTGCTTGAGTGGCTCAAAGATTGGTGGTGTTAGGGAACTGACTCGCAGTCAAGCACAGCCAAGACTCCTTCATGTAATATGAGGGAGGTGTAACAAGGTAATTCATGGTCCTCAGTGCCCCAAGAACCATTACAAGCTCTGACATATATTGGATAAAAAGCTGAACTTGATAGAATGTCAGAACTGCACGTTGTTGAGCAAATTCTGACACAGACTAATAGGCTTAACAATATGGTCACCATAATAAAACCAAGGCTATGTATAGATCCAAAATTTTTGAAAAGGACATCAAATATGAGTGCTTCTCTATGAGAACAGGTGGTGAGACCATGTCTAGACGTCAAAACACAAGGGCATTTTCAGTTTTGGATGGAAGCCACTGTTCTTGGCAGGCCTGATTAAATGCAGAAAGTTTGAAACTCTGCACTTTCAGCTGCCTGTTGAATAGATGTATGTTTAAGCACCTTCCCTTTGGGATTGTCTCAGCGTCTTAGTTTTGCCAAAATATTGCCTCCCAGATATTTGAGCGGTTGAATGAGTTGGAATGATTATTGCTGATCTCCTGATTGGGCCTGAAAATGATCAACCTCATAATAAGAGCTTGTATAATATTCTGCAGAGGACCAAAGGAAAGAATTCTAAACTGAATGGGAACAAATGAATGAGATTTAGGGCTTGGCTACACTCAAAACTCCAAAGCGCTGCCGCGAGAGCACTCCCGCAGCAGCGCTTTGAAGTGCGAATGTGGTCGCGGCGCCAGCGCTGGGAGAGATCTCTCCCAGTGCTGCAGGTACTCCACCTCCCCGTGGAGATTAGTTTACAGCTGGGGAACTGTTTACACTGGCGCTTTACAGCGCTGTAACTTGCTGCGCTCGGGGGGGGTGTTTTTTCACACCCCTGAGCGAGAAAGTTACAGCACTGTAAAGCGCCAGTGTAGCCAAGGCCTCAGTAGGTAGGACACTATACTAGGGCATGCTGTCCTTGAACTGGATCAGGCTTTAAGTGGATAATGCTGTATGACTTAAACCAGTTCCAGCCTAGAGTTTACTGGGGACCAGGAAATTACTTGGGTAGTCAATGTGCTGTGTGGTCAATACATGCTTGCTGGTTTAGTTACTGCATCCACAATATATAGGCTGCTGGTTTAGTGACTGCATCCACAAACCCCAATAAAAATTCTTTGGCTAGGCATCACTGGGGTTGTCTAAGGGTGGTATTTTTAAGATGGTCTTGTCTGTGGCCATGGCTACACTGGCATTTTACAGCGCTGCAAGTTTCGCGCTCAGGGGTGTGAAAAAAAAACACCCCCTTGAGCGCTGCAAGATACAGCGCTGTAAAGCCTCAGTGTAAACAGTGCCGCAGCGCTGGGAGCGTGGCAAGCTACATCCGTAGAGGATGTGGAGTACGTGCAGCGCTGGGAGAGCTCTCTCCCAGCGCTGGCGCTGCGACCACACTCACACTTCAAAGCACTGCCGCGGCAGCGCTTTGAAATTTCAAGTGTAGCCATACCCTGTGTTACCTAAGAGGTGACTAGTGTCACAGTATTGCTCTAGAGGGTGAGGGTCCCAGGGTCATTTTTCCCTTTTTGATTTCTAATTGGTTAGATTGTCAGATTGTCCTTTCTCAAATGGTCCTATTCAGGGCCATTCCTAGCCATTTTGGTGCTCTGTGTAGCCCCAGGCCTCCACCGGGCAGAGGGAGGGGTGCTGACCCCAGACCTCTGCAGAGAGGAGGAAGGCGGGGGCTGACCACTTCCTGCAGGAAGTGGAGTGACCCACCCCCAGCCTGCTTTGCTCCTCTGGCTCCCAGGCTTGGGGGCCAGCAAGGTAGCACCTCCTCAGCACTCACTGGCAGCGTGGCAGGGAGCCAGGGGAGTGGAGCAGGCTGGGGCAGGGTCACTCTATTTACCATGCAGTGAGTGCAGGGAGCCCAACCCCTCCTGCAGTCCTCAGATGAAGGGCTGGCTGGTGTGTAGGGGGGGGGCTGGGGAGGAGAACGAGTGGGAAGAGGCGCGAGCAGGGTGGGCCATGTGGAAGAGGCAGAGCAGGGGTGTAGCAGCATACAGCTGTGCAGGGCACCAATGTGTGCTGCAAATTCCTGGTGCCTCGCAGCCATGTATTTTACTGAGGTAGGACAGCACTGGTCCTATTGTTCCCTCCATCCACTTGGAACCTAATTTAAACTACAGAGTACAGTAAAACACTTAGAATTATAATATCCATAAATTTGCTAAACTTTGCTTTTTTAAAATCAATTATTTCTGCCATTTTCCTCAGCCACATCTTTTTAATGCCACAGAATGCTGACTTTAACTATCTTTATACTGTTACTGTTCTGTAATATGTTCATTCTCAGCATGACCACAATGTACTTTTGATAAATTGAGCTGCGGAAGAAATGTTGTTGCTGGTTTGTTAATAAGCTACATGCAAAATATAGAGATGTGTCTCTATGGCCAATTTACTGCACCAAACTGGGCCAAATTGATTCCTAATTAATTTCATTAATGTTAATACAAGTTACACCATGATTGACTTTGGCTAACTGATTAAACTGTTAAAAGAAAGAAAAACTTGGACGCCTCTGTTTTTACCATGTGGAGCTAAGTAAAACAATCTTAACCAACATACTGTTTTGCTTGAATCAAGATTATTACAATAATTTTTTCCCATTCCCAGATGGAACAGAAGAGTACTGTACAGGAGAAAGAAGAATAAATCAAACTAATAAAATGTTAGGTTCCTAAGCACTCCTTTACTTCTGGAAAGGGCTGACTGATCAAATAGTGTAACAAGATTTTAAAATGTCTCATACTCCTTGAAATTTAGGATTGATTAAATCAACCCCAATAACAATAAAATTGAACCAAACCTTAATTAAAAAATGAAATCGAAATGGAATCACTTAGATCAGTTTCAAAGAAATTTTAATTTGCTTGTGCGTCTGGTTTCAATGACTTTCATTAACTTTTGATTTTGGGAGGACCAAACAGAATACCATCAAAACAAGAGAAGACATTTCTGAAATGCCTGAACTTCAAGAATATTTAATAATTGGAAAAATTAGACCTATGAATTGTCCAGTGCAATGTCCAAATTCAGAGAAGTTCTAATAAATTTAGGAAGCTATAACTTTTGAAATGTTGTATGCTATCCTAAATCACATACTTGAACAAAAACCATGTCACCAAAAATACCTATTAGTAATCAAATCAACACGACAACCTATTTTGGACTCTTGCAGAAATCATTGGACATTACTGTTCAGCCGCAACATTGATCAATTATCATTCCCGCACCATTCAGCACCATTCGTTCTTGAGGAAGAATCTATCTAAAAAGAAGCATGAGGGGCTGAGAAGGATCCAATGATTTGCAAGCTCTTTGGAGAATATTCATCTGACAGTCAATGCAATCTGTTTTCAGGGTGTAAAATGTGTGTCACCCTAATGCAGGTTCATTAGTTTCCTATATCGCAGGTAGGTCAACAATGAGGAAGTATGAATGGAATGCACAAGCATATAATGTTATGTATAGCTAATGACTCAGCCTGAACCAAAAAACCCACAGATCAGAATAAACTAAATTTCGTAAAGCAGCAGGATCCTGTGCCCTTATAGACTAAAGACGTTCTGTAGCGTGAGCTTCGTGGGTGAACCACTCGTCAGCACGCAGTCTGACGAAGTGGGTATTCACCCACGAAAGCTCACGCTCCAAAACGTCTGTTAGTCTATAAGGCGCCACAGGATTCTCTGCTGCTTTTACAGATCCAGACTAACATGGCTACCCCTCTGATACCAAACTTTCGGTCATTCACTTACTGATCCAAGCTGAGCCATTCAGTTCCACCTCTAGTGCTAACTACAGATGATGGATTTGATTTTATCTTGTGCCAAAGTTCCTCTCAGTACAATAGAAAAGATGGGGGTGTCAAGGAGCCAAATGCAATAACTTTCTGATTCTCAGGGCAGCCCTAGCCCTGACTTAGAGCTGCTCCCTGGCCTAGAGCTTCACAGATGTCCACGCCTTTCATAGTATATTGAGGAGGAGCCAGGTGTGAATTTTGAGTTTGTAATCCAAACCAGGTGAATGTCTTGTCATTTGGGGTTTGAATATGCATGTTTTGGACAGCTCTTGCCATGATGTTGCACTGCAACTTCTTGATTCTGTCACTGAATTGTGACATTGCCAGGGGCGGCTCTATGTTTTTGGCCGCCCCAAGTACAGCAGTCAGGGAGCCTTCAGCGGTGTTTCTGCGGGAGGTCTGCTGGTCACGCAGATTTGGCAGCGTTTCTACAGGTGATCATCTGCTGGTCCCACGCCTTCAGCATACCTGCCGCCAAAGGTGGGACTGGCGG
Organism: Chelonoidis abingdonii; assembly: GCF_003597395.2. Lineage (NCBI taxonomy): Eukaryota > Metazoa > Chordata > Testudines > Testudinidae > Chelonoidis > Chelonoidis abingdonii. The sequence continues at coordinate 90,805,476 of NC_133771.1, forward strand.
ACCTCCTGCTGAAATGTCGCCGAAGGCTCTCTGACTGCCGCCCACATGAACACCGTCACACTGCCCCCACCGGCCTTGCCGCTCCGGGCACGCGCTTGCTGCGCTGGTGCCTGAAGCCACCCGTGGACATTGCAACACATCACAACACAATTTTTCAAGCTGAGTATACTGCATCAGTCTTGAAAATGTCTCAGATCAGACTTGATCTAAAACCAAGCTCCTGACCACTTGAGATAATTAAAATATCTCATCGCACTTTTTGTAATAGCAAAGGTATTAAGATTGCTTCTTTGTTAGGGTACTGACAACTCTTAGCCATGGGAATAACCCTTCCAGTATTCCAATCTGAATGATTACATTTTGTCTACAAAAAAGCCCCCTGTGGTTTCAGTTGAATATGGTGTTATTCACTCCCTGTGTTGAACAGTCCTATAGTATTGCTGTGAACTGTAAACAGATGCAATGATTCCACACCAGAAATAGCTGCACTTCAGTGGAGGATGAAGTGTATAGCCTGTTTGGGAAGTAAAACACTTTGGGATCCTTTGGGAGAAAAAAGATATTTCTTTATTACTTCAGGTTGGCTTTAAAATCCCGGCTTTAAAATCTTTCTTGCAGAAAACACTAAAACCAAATCAGGGTTGTCTCCTGAAATTGGGGCAGGTGACAACTTCAATTAAAATTGATATTTTCCAGTTTTTTTAATTCTGTCAAGCCAGATACATAATTTCCCTTATCCCAATCTACTACAGCTCCTTTTTTCCTTTCCTTTTTTATCTTAGTGCTCTGTATCTCAGAGAATGTTTATCTCTCAAACCGCTGTCACAGGCCACTAATCTGTGACAGAGCTCAGTCTCCATCTCTAACAAAGTTCAGAAAGGGAACGTCACAAAAAAGCCTTTTTTTCTCTTTGGCTTTGCTCTTTTCCTCACTCAGTTTGCAGCAGGGATGTTCCACAGCTTGGTGACTAACTTGCAGCAAATGAGAGATGATGGAATGTTATAGGAAAGAGCGTGGAGCAAAGCCCAACCCCCTGATGTGTGGTTTCAGTGTGTGTGGACTGAAGAGATACTACTGCTGCCATTTCAGCATCTGTCTCTGGCTCTGCTGTTTCTGCCTCAACTGCCTTTATCTGTACGGATGCTAATTCTGCACCTGTCTCTGCTATCATTTCTTTATCCCACATGCTCTTTGATAATAAAAACATTGCAGGGGTTGGTTATTAGTCAATTAAATTTTATTGTTTTCTCTGAGTCTTCATTGGTACTTTCCAGTTATGTGAAGCTTTTAGTCTTTCATTCTCCTCTTTCCCCATCCATCACTGTCAGCACTTTTCTCTTCTCCCTCATCCACACTGAAATTTAAATAATAATTAGTAGTAGTAGCAGTAATTTTGTTTTGTATTAATTTGTATTATCGTAGCACCTAGGAGACGGGATGTTGTTCCAGGAAGAAGGATTGCTAGGAAGAGATGGGATCCACCTAACAAAGAGAGGGAAGAGATCTTGCAGGCAGGATTGCTAACCTAGTGAGGAGGGCTATAAACTAGGTTCGCCAAGGGGTGGAGATCTAAGCCCTGAGATATGTGGGGAAGTTGGGTACCGGGAGGAAACACAAGGAGGAGCGTGCAACCAGGGGATGCCTCCTGATTCATACACAAATGCCAAGAAGCCTGGGAAAGAAGCAGGAAGAATAGGAAGTCCTGGCACAGTCAAGGAACTACGATGTGATTGGAATAACAGAGACTTGATGGTGTAACTCACGTCTGCAGCACTGTCATGGATGGGCATAAACTGTTCAGGAAGGACAGATGGGGGAGAAAAGGTGGAGGAGTTGCACTGCATGTAAGAGAGCGGTATGATTGTTCGGAAGCCCAGTATGAAACTGGAGAAAAGCCTGTTGAGAGTCTTTGGGTTAAGTTTAAAGGCGAGAGCAACAAGGGTGATGTCATGGTGAGCATCTGCTATAGAGCACCACACCAGTAGGATGAGGGAGATGAGGCTTTCTTCAGACAAATAACAGAAGTTTCCAGATCACAGGACCTGGTTCTCATGGGGGACTTCAATCACCCTGATATCTTCTGGGAGACCAATACAGCAGTGCACAGACAATCTAGCAAGCTTTTGGAGAGTGTTGGGGACAACTTCCTGGTGCAAGTGCTGGAGGAACCAACTAGGGACTGTGCTCCTCTTGACTTGCTGCTAACAAACAAGGAAGAATTGGTGTGGGAAGTAGAAGTAGATGGCAACCTGGGCAGCAGTGACCATGAGATGGTCGAGTTCAGGATCCTCACAAAAGGAAGAAAGGAGAGCAGCAGAATGTGGACCCTGGACTTCAGAAAAGCAGACTTTGACTTCCTCAGGGAATTGATGGGCAAGATCCCCTGAGAGGCTAATATCAGGAGGAAAGGAGTCCAGGAGAGCTGCTTGTATTTTAAGAAGTCTTATTGAGGGCATAGGAACAAACCATCCTGATGTGCAGAAAGAATAGTAAATATGGCAGGCGACCAGTTTGGCTTAACAGAAAAATCTTCGGTAAGCTTAAACAGGGGGAGGGAACCTAGTGACAGATGAAGTGGAAAAAGCCGAAGTACTCAATGCTTTTTTTGCCTCGGCTTCACAGACAAGGTCAGCTCTCAGACTGCTGCACTGGGCAATACAGTATGGGGAGGAGGTGAGCAGCCCTCACTGGTGAAAGAACAGGTTGAGGACTGTTTAGAAATGCTGGACATGCACAAATCCATGGGGCCGGATGCAAAGCATCTCAGTTGGATGATAAGATTGCAGAGCCATTGGCCATTGTCTTTGAAAATTCATGGTGATAGGAGGAGGTCCCGGATGGTTGGAAAAAGGCAAATATAGTGCCCATCTTTAAAAAAGGGAAGATGGAGAATCCAGGGAACTACAGACCAGTCAGCCTCTCCTCGGTCCCCGGAAAAATCATGGAGCAGGTCCTCAAGGAAGCCATTTTGAAGCACTTGGAGGAGGGGAAGGTAATCAGGAACAGTCAACATGGATTCACCAAGGGCAAGTCATGCCTGACCAACATGAATGCCTCCTATGATGAGATAATTGGCTCTCTGGATATGAGGAAAGCGATGGAAGTGATATATCTTGACGTTAGCAAAGTTTTTGTTACAGTCTCCCACAGTATTCTTGCCAGCAAGTTAAAGAAGTATGGATTGGATAAATAGGCTAAAGTTGGATAGAAAGCTGGCTAGATCTTCGGGCGCGATGGGTAGTGATCAATGGCTCGATGTCTAGTTGGCAGCCTTTATCAAGCGGAGTGCTCCAGGGATCTCTCCTTGGGCCGATTTTGTTCAACATCTTTATTAATGATCTGGATGATGGGATGAATTGCACCCTCAGCAAGTTCACAGATGACACTAAGCTGAGAGGAGAGGTAGATATGCTGGAGGTTAGGGATAAGGTTCAGAGTGATTTAGACAAATTGGAGGATTGGGCCAAAAGAAATCTGATGAGGTTCAACAAGGACAAGTGCAGAGTCCTGCACTTAGGAAGGAAGAATCCCATGCACCACTATAGGCTGGGGACTAACTGGCTAAGGAGCAGTTCTTCAGAAAAGAACCTAGGGGTTACAGTGGATGACAAGCTGGATATGAGTCAGCAGTGTGCTCTTGTTGCCAAGGGCTATGGCATATTGGACTGTATTAGAAGGAGCATTGCCAGCAGATTGAGGGAAGTGATTATTCCCCTCTATTCAGCACTGATGAGGCCACACCTCAAGTATGGAGTCCAGTCTTGGTCTCCTCCACTACAGAAGGAGAGAGTCCAGCAGAGGGCAACAAAAATGATTAGGTGGCTGGGGCACACGACTTATGAGGAGAGGCTGAGGGAACTGGGCTCATTTAGTCTGCAGAAGAGAATAGCGAGGGGGGATTTGATAGCAGCCTTCAGCTTCTTGAAGGGGAGTTCCAAAGAGGATGGAGCTATGCTGTTCTCAGTGGTGGCAGAGGACAGAACAAGGAGCAATGGTCTCAAGTTGCAGTGGGGAAGGTGAGGTTGGACATTATTAAAAACGATTTCACTAGGAGAGTGGTAAAGCACTGGAATGGGTTACCTAGGGAGGTGGTGGAATCTCCATCCTTAGAGGTTTTAAGGCCTGGGTTGACAATGCCCTGGCTGGAATGATTTAGTTGGGGTTGGTCCTGTTTTGAGCAGGGGAGTGGATTAGATGACTTCCTGAGGTCTTTTCCAACCTTAATCTTCTATGATTCTAAGATTACAGTGTTTGAATCCCTTCATTTTCCCCCAGCATGATATACATGCCCTCTGAAGCATGTAACCCATGTATCTCATGCTGGAGGACAAGGAAGGGATTAGGATAATGCAGTGGTTCAGATAATGTTTTGGGTAAATGGGAGTATATCGCATATTTCTTTACATTATAACAAAAAATCTGTTATTAAACATAACTCCAACAATAAAAAAAAAAGATCATTTCAGAACAAAGTGCTGGAGTTTGAAGGTTTTTTTAATCCTCATGTAACACAACTCAAAGCAGCTTAATTGTTTAAACTGAAAGGTTTCCAGACCATTCTTGCATAATGTGGATTCCATGTGCCCTTCACTGCTGTTAATTTAAAGGAATAGCTCTGCCAGATGGTGCCTCCAGGACTCGGCAGATACTCCGGTGCACAAAGGAACATTCCAATAGGGGGATCTAATGAGGCAACTGCTTCATTTTGTGTAGTTCTAAGGAGAACTTTCTAAAATCCTTTTGAATAATGAGCGCATATCGAGCTAAGGTATGGATTTTCAAAAAGACTTAAGGAAGACCTGGTCTACACTAAAAAATTTGATTTGCATAATTCCATCGCTTGGGAGCGTGATAAATCCACATCCATGAGTTGCGTAGTTAAACTGACCTAAGCCCTCGTGTAGCTCATGCTGGGTTAATGGAAGAATTCTTCCATCACTCTAGCTATCGCCTCTTGGGGAAGTGGATTACCTATGCTGACAGGAGAACCTAGCCTGTCATTGTAGGTAATGTCTACACTAAAGGGCTAAAGTAGCGTAGCTGTGGCAGTGCTGCTGTAGCATTTTATGTGGGAACATACCCTAAGTTAGCCACCCAATGGACTTGGTGTCTAACATCTTTAGCTCCCCATTGAAAATCCAAGTCAAGGCCAATTATGGTCCTAAAATATTGATTCAACAATTCCATGGGGCTTGTCACCACACAATAACATTTCCTAAACAGACCATATTAGCTCTGTTCAAAACAATCATTCAGATGCTCATGACAGTAAGAAATCTGGTTAAAGAATCTATATTTCTAAAATTCCCTTGTCAAGTAACATATGGAGACTTTAATATATGCCCCGATCCTGCAAGTTATGAGCCAGAGACAGATCATTGTGATCATACAGATTTAAAAAGAATAAATTGTCTTCTTAACTCAGGTTAGCTAATCTGCATTAGCTAATGCAGGTTAAAATAGCAGTAAAGTCACAGCAACTCGTGTTAACAGCTTGAATTAAAGCCAGTAGGCTTTATGGCGTTGAGCTCAATGTGCTGACCCAAATTAAAAGTCGAGTTGCTGTGTCTTCACTGCTTTTTTAACCCAAGTTAGCTAATACGAGTTAGCTAACCTTGATCAGTGATTCACACTGTATAATTTTGAACGCAAAACACAATTCATATTCTAAATATAATGTGCAAAAATATATTTTCACAGACTTGGACAGCTGCTATTGAAAATGACTCTGTATTAAAATGTTCATATTTTAGACCAGGTACTTGTAGTTATTTTTTCCTATCAGTAAACAGATGGATTATGCCAGGGGCACAATGCATTATTAAAATGACTATTGATAAAATATGTTTATTAGGTGGGTGTGTCAGACCATTAGACCTGTTATATTAGCTATGCTTTTTGCCTGCCTCTAATTATATTTTGGTCTATTGTTCTTGGAAGTTTAACTTAAATTAATTTACATTTTGTAATGACACTGAAGCCTAAAATGCATTGAGGTACTAAGTAATGGCTAAGAAAAAAAGATATCTGTAAAACAGCCTTATTTGAGGATGCATGATTTTGTCATGACAAATAGCTTTCCTTAATGCTTTTTACACATTAGGTGAAATCCTAGTTTTATTAAAGTCAGTGAGAATTTTGTGATTTAATTCAATAGGGCCAGGATTTCACTTTTTGTCTTGATGTTCTTGTTAGTGGTAGACTGATTTCAACAAGTGTTTTGCCTGAATAACATGCAGGATTGTGCTGAGTGGAATAGGGAGGACAAAGGTGAAATGAGAAATGAAACTAAGGCTTTGTGTACATTCGCACTTTTGTCAGCAAGTTTTGTCAGTCCAGAGTGTGAAAAAAACGCTCCTGACCGACATTAGTTTCACTGACGAAAGCACTGTTGTGGACAGCACTATCTCAGCAGGAGAGTGTCTCCGCTAACATAATTACAGCCGCTCATTGGGGGTGGTTTAATTATGCCGGCGGGAAAGCACTCTCCCACTCGCATAGAGCGGCTACACAGATCTTACAGCGGCGCAGCTGCAGCGGCACAGCTGTGCCACTGTAAGGTCCATAGTGTAGAAATGGCCTAAGGGTCAGTCTATAGAAGGGATCAGCAACCTTTGGCACGTGGCTCGCCAGGGTAATCCCCCTGTTCGGTCGAGCCAATTTGTTTACCTGCCGCATCCGCAGGTTCGGCCGATTGCAGCTCCCACTGGCTGAGGTTCACCGTCCCAGGCCAATGGGGTGGCGGGAAGTGGCGTGGGCCAAGGGATGTGCTGGCCACCACTTCGTGCCACCCCCATTGGCCTGGAGTGGCGAACCGCGGCCAGTGGGAGCAGCGATCAGCTGAATCTGAGGACGCGGCAGGTAAACAAACCGGTCCGGCCCACCAGGATGCTTACCCTGGCAGGCTGCATGCCAAAGGTTGCCGATCCCTGATCTATACTACAAAGTTAGGTCATCTTAACTACATCACACAGGGCCTGTGTGATGTAATTAATCCAACATAAGTCCTGGTGTGGACACCGCTAAGTTGATGGAAGAACTCTACCACCTGTCAGGGCTTGTCTTCACTTGAAATTCTACAGCAACACAGTTGCACCTGCACCACAGTAGTGCTTCAGTGTAGATACTTACCTGTGCCAACAGGAGAGGTTCTCCTGTCAGTATAGGTAATCCACCTCCCCAAAAGGCAGTAGGGAGTTGACAGAAGAATTCTTCCACTGACCTTGCGTTGTCTACAATGGGAGTTAGGTTGGCTTAACTACGCTGCTCAGGAGCGTGGATTTTTCATACCCCTGAGCAACATAGTTAAGATGACTTAATTTTCTAGCATAGCACAGGTCTCAGAAAGGTGGATTTACTACGGCAATGGAAGAACCCCTTCCATTGCTGTAGTAAGTGTCTACTTTACAAGTGCTGCAGCTGTGCCTCTGTTGCATTTCTAGCACAGACATATCCTAGATAAAGGAAGGGTGCACATATATATTTACATATTAGTGTAATAACTCACAAGGTACCATGAGCATCTAATTGTGTCAGCTCACCTAACTACACAAAGGATAAGAATAGCAACGAATGACAGTGATGAAATAATGCAACCTAGTCTGCAGTCAAACTTCTTTGAGCTGTGACCATATCACATATGCTAAACAGCCATACTCATTTAAGATCTAATCAAGTCAGATAAACTAAGCAGGGCCTGCAAAGTACTTGAATGGGAAAGTCCAGAAGAAAATGTAATGTAACTGGAGGTGGGGTTGTTGAATTACTGTATATTTATAGCCAATCTGTACTGATCCACTGCCTTAGCATAGTGCTTTTATCATGCATTGTTTATATAGTGCCAATAATTTCCATGGTGTTTTACTTAATTTCAAAACAAATAAAAAGAGAGTCCCTGCTGCAAAGAGATTATTCTTTAAAGGAGACTGTAACTCACTCTGGCAGCAGGGCATGGGGCAAGGTGCCTTCTTCTTTACAACATCTGCTTATGGGCTACCCACAGTTGCAGTCCCTGCATTCAGTGTAGGAATTGCTGCCTTTGTGCATCCCCAAGAAATACAGCACCCCAAAAGTGGTGATAAGTAGTAGGAAATAGGCAGTTCCTCAAACACATTCCTGCCCACCAGTTTGACATGCAGGCTTAGCTCACCACAGGAGAAAGCTGCACTGTCTTAGAGGATATACAGGCTATACAATCACTCTGCTGCTTGGGGAAGGCATAGAACAGTAAAAACAAGTGGCCGTAAATTACATGAAAAAAATTGGAGATGACAATACAATGCCCAGTCCTGCACATTTGATGCAGGCAGCAGGCAAAACTCGCCACTGACTTCACCAAGAGTTTTACCTGAATGACTTGTGCAGGATTGTGTTGCGTGGGTTGGGGAAGATAAAAGTAAAGACAATGACACAGTATGGCCACTTGGGTGAACAGTACACGCATTATGATGGTTACACAGGTTTATTGTTTTTGGTTTTGCTGTGGGAGGGTTGTTTTGTTAACACAACTTTTTACAAGCGCTGATCACACTAACATAGCAAAGAGTCCTGTGGCACCTTATAGACTAACAGATGTATTGGAGCGTGAGCTTTCGTGGGTGAATACCCACTTTGTCGGATGCATGAACCAGACTAACACGGCTACCCCTCTGATACTTGACACATTAACATAGACACATAGCAATTAGTATTTTCTTTAAGAGCCTAACCAACAGGGGCTGGGATATGTCATCCTGTTCCCTTGGCTTTGTTGTTCCTCGTGCATAAGAATCTTAATGCTGAGTGGAATTTTGGTGCATGTACGGATTTATATGTGTTTAGTTCAGCATGTCATTTCTTTGTGCCTTTGCTTTCCATTCCCTTTCTGCTGATATCCTGCCAGCTCTTTCTAACATACATTTCTTTCCCTGACCCCATCTCGTCATTGCCTCAGGATATTTCTAATTGCCAGATTTAAGATGAATGTTAAAAAGAGACAGAGAGAAAATGAACCCATCTCTTTGGCTAGGAAATTGTACTTTATTTTTGTACTTACTGTACAATATCTTGAAGTTCTGTTTTTCATATATTTTTGCTCATTTAATAAGATGAAGCACCATGTGTTATGATCGCTTGACTTTTACGACATCTGAGAATTGAAAGACAATGCTAGACACATTAAATATTCAAAAAAAGGAGTCAAATAGGGTCACTGAAAGTGTTGTGTATTAATCACACATATGTGGCATTCCCTTGCTAAATGGTACAGTGCAACTCTGCAGTTTCTGACAAAATGAGGTCAAGATGTTGTTTAGCATTAGAAATTAATTAAAGGAAACTCTTCAAGTTTACTAAATGAAGAAATGAAGCCCCTAAAATTGGTAATGTGAACAAACGAAAAAGCAGATGAAGTTGGTCTTAGAAGATGAAATTAAAAAAATAGAACCCCCCAAGCCTAACTTTTAGGCGCCTAGAAAAATCAAAGAAACAACACTGCAATCCACAAAGCTAAATTGGACACCTGGGCTCCCCATACAATGAATAGGGAGAGACAGGCACCTAAGAATGCAGTCCACAAAAAGCTAGTACACAAATCCCAGAGCTGCCTAAACTAGTCAATGGAAGATGCCAATGACAGGGGTGATTGCTAATCCCCTCCCCTCTCTTTCAGATAAATGCTTATATCTAGACTGGAAGGAAGAGCCTATCTCTGCTTAGCCATGTGCGAACATCAGGCAGTTTAGGAGCCTAAGACATATCTTACAGAAATGAGTTAGATACCTCCCTCACGCCACACAAAATGGCCAGAGAAAGAGGACGGGGTGCCCACCATATGAGTTTTAGCCTCGTGTTTAGAGTACTCTCTTTAGAGGTGCGAGACCCCCTGTTCAAATCCTTTCTCTGTCTCTGGCAGAGAGGAGAATTGAACTTGACTCTCCCACATCTCTGGTGAGTGGTCTACCCAGTGGGCTGAAAGTTACAAGGTGGGTATCCCCTCCAGCTAGATTGTGAATGGGAGCTGCACTCTGGTAAATCTGCTCAGAAGTCACCCTCCAGAGTGGGCCTTGCCTGCAATTTAGGCAGCTGAGTGCTTATGTTTCCCTGGTTCCTGGATTGCTCAGGCAGAAGATAAGCATCTGAGTGCCTAGAAGGAGGTAGCAGTCCACATGCTCAGAGGCAGAAACATAAGCACCAAAGGAACTTTTACCCCTGAAAATTTAGGCATCAAGTGAGTTTAGGACAGTACCTACTAGGTTTAGCAGGAGTTTTGTGGATTGCAGTAAAGCCAAAACTGGGCTCGAGACTTAGGCACCTAAGTCTTTTTGTGGATCTGGGCCAAAGTTCATTTGGCTTAGCTTCTAATAAAGTCAATAATCAATGAAGCTAAGGCAAGGATAAGAATCAACGTTTTTTAACAACTACAGATAAGAGGAAAACAAAGGGCATGCCATTTCAATTTGTAAAGTCTACCACTGTTTGAGCCAGTATTCTGTATTATGCATTAGTGGAATGACATTAAAGAGAGACTTGTCAGCACTGAGATCTGTTAGACATTTATAAAAATTAGACTGAACAAAGCAATAGAAAATACCCTGTGAAGGACAGTTCTGTGCTAACAAGGGGCAGAGGGTAAGGCGCTAGACTAAGCTGACAGGTCTTTCCCATGTGTGAGAGACCAGTTTGAACAGAAGAGATTTTGCATTCTTTACTGGATTTTAAACATTTTTATTATGTGCTTCATTGTAAAAGAGAAGAGTAAACATTAAAAGAATATCGTGCCCCTGCTGAACAAAAATATAACAGGGTTTCCTCTCAGCCAAAATCCAAATCAAAGGCAAGATCATTTCTAGCCTAGTGTGAGTATATTGGTATTGGGGAACAGCACAGTGAGAAAAGCATACAAAGAGCTTTCCACCCCTCACTCAAAGGCAAGGACCAAGAGTAATGGAAAGATCATGCTCCCTGCATCTTGCCCTGGCTTGTTATGGCTCCTCTCTGAGCCTAAAGATATAAAGCGTTACTTGCTTCAGTCAAGTCTAAAATATAGCTTATTCCTGCCAAATTCCACAGAATGTCCCAAGCAGAGCCACCACCCTCCATGGGTTCTTCTTTCTTCAACTCAGCCAAAATTCCTCACAGTGCTCCCCTTTTCTGTAGCATTCTGTGGGGAACTAACTCTCCACAGCTGGGCTAGTGCTTTGAACCTGCTACTCTGAGCAGGCAAGTGTGGTTCATCTTGTAGCCAGAGAGGTAATCTGTATTGCCAAATTGTGGCATAAACTCTAGCTGCTGTGATTTTAAGAGAAGGCACAGTGAGTACTAACACTTTGCAAAGGGAGATTTTTTTTTTTAAGTAAATACTTGGGCATAGTTGTTAAGTGCCAGTGATAAAGCAGAATTTGTAAAGGTTGGTACCTTACTCAACAAAAATCTCCAAAAATTTCTGAGCATAAATATGTCCCTCTTCCCACTAGGAAACAAGTCTTGTCATCCCTTTACGCTACCACCCATTATTACGCTGGTGCCAAGTGCAAAAAACTTGCTACTGACCTCTGGGATATTCCAGGAGCAGCCACCAGGGAGCAGGCACTGCCCCTCACGCTAGGTATTTGATAGACCTTTGGAACTGGAAATTTGGGATAGCAGACTTGCCAAAAGAAGAGACTGGGCTATAGCCACTCCTATCATCTAAAGGAGAGCAGTCCTGCCAGTTTCCCTTAACAGGAAATTTCTACCACTGGAAGACCCCAGTGGGGGATGTGGGCCTACAACATATGCATACAAGTGGGAAGAAAGTTATCTGGCTGCCACCTGAGGGAGGTAGCAAACTAATGAAATGAAGAGGTTTTGGGCCTGCTCCAGGAAGGGGTGATGGTGCGCAAGACCAAAAAATGGGTAGTGTGATTTGGATGGAGGTGCCTCCGTACATTCAGATAAGCATTGCAGTAATAGTATATTATTATGTAATGTTTGTAAAGTGCTTTAAGATGATCAGATGAAAGACATTCTGTCAATGCAAAATTTTATTATTTTTAATCTTTGTTTTTGTATTATAGGAGAGTGTAAACAGAAAAGTCAAACTGGCCTTCTTTGTAATATTAATTTGATTTTACCCTTAGGGTTAGCATGTAACACTATAGTATCCTTCCTCTGAACAACAAATACCACCCAGACAAATTCTGCAGTGCTTTCTCAGGACTAGATCTAACTTCCATGAGCTTTAGTGGAAGTTGTCCCATAAAAACAACTGTAGGATTATACTCACTTGTATAAATAATTGCAGTGCTTGCTTTTTAATCCCTATTGAAGATATTGATTTTAAACTTTCATGTATTTTTAAAGTTTTTTTCCTTAATATTTTATTGCTGATGTACAGTGTCTTCAATACTTTGAGATGGGACATCCTAAAATATATAGATGTGTTTGTAATTATATTTATGTCTTGCTAATTATATACTCTTTTATTATTATTGGTTCTGACCTTATGACACTTCTTCTGCCCTAATGTCATGACTTACTCTAGTTCCTAGCAGTATGGCTGGGAATGAAACTGGGCCTTTTGGTTAAGAGTTTCCATAAAGATTCATCTCCTTATATTATTCTGTCTCACTTTAAATTTGAAAAATTCTGATGTTTAAAATTCATATTACACTAAGGCCAGTTGTGTTGTTAGCCATCATCCCTAACACAGTTCCTCAAATTAAAGCAATTGAGACGGGCAAGAAATTGAGTATTCTGCATATATTTAATGATTTAATTTAGGAATTCCTTACAAGACGGGGAAAAGACTTGAGAGACCACTAAACAAAATATATTAGGGGTTTAATCCAGCTTCTATTCAAGTCAGTGGAAACCTTTCCATTGACTTCAGTGGGAGTTGGATTAGACCCTACATCAGAAAGCACAGTTGGCAACCTTTAAAAAAATACAGTATTACATACTGTGCACACCTATGTTTATGTAATCCGTCTATATATTCAGAGTCATTCATGTAGCCATTGGTATAGATATAATCCCTGACCCTCCAATACTTATGGATATGCTTAACTTTACTCCAACGGGACTGTTTGTGTAATTAAAGTAAAGCATGTGCTTGAGTGTTTGCAGATAGTAGCTTGCAGATATATTTATTTATATGCATATAAATGTTTCTTTAAATCAAATATACCCCCTTTCCCTCTCTCCCTCCCCCCCCCCCCCCACCTCAACCCGAAAGGGCTGGGGGCCCGGGGTGGGGGGCCGAGGGTCGGTCTGAACGGGGCGCCCCCCCCCCCGTAAAAGGGAAAATATCTCAGTTACATATATTTGGCTAATCAGAGTGATACTGGATTACATATTGTGTCTCACAGCTTCGCCCATCTTGTGGGGGAAGGAGATATACACACACAATTATTTCTTCACACACACACACCAATATATGTGTTACCTGATGAAACAAAGACAGAGAAAATCTATAAACACTGGATGAACTGAAGCACAGCACATCACTAAACTAGTTTTACAGGAGTAAATTAATGTTTGCAAAACCTTCAATAAATGCCACTATACATTATACTCAATGTTATAATGTCTATCTAAAGAGGGAAGTTCACTTCAAACAAGACCTCTGCATTTAGTGCCTCACCTTTAATTGCAGATATAAGCAGACTAAAATAAGTTACACCACATTTCTGATACTAGGTATCAGCACAATATACTAGTTGCCAGTAGCTATCCCTCTTTCTTTCCCTGGCATGTGCCTAGTTCCTTTGTAGAAGGAATATTGTCTGTCACCATTCACCTATCAAAAGCACAATCACTGACTGAGACAGATAAACTTGTTCGAATACTTCATTTAAAATCCCCAGTAATCACCCACGATTTGGATTAGACCAACACGCATTTTAAGTTATGGGCTGATAAAGGAAGAAAAATCACTCTGGTTTTCCATTCTTGCATGATGTGTAAGCATCCTGCTTCCTCTTTATAGAGCCATGAATAACATGCTGTAAATTAAAGACATGTCTAGAGGACTTAACTAATGCTACATAACACCTTCTGCTGTGTAGTTGCAGGCCCTTCTGTAGTTAATGGAGATTTTGGTTGTGTGTCTGAGGGTTGAATTTGGCCCAAAATGCCTATAGACTGAGAATCTAAGAGAGCTCTTCCTTTCTTTCTTCAAATTAAATTGTAACTTCAAAGATTTGGATTTTGGCACTACATTTTGTTTTTTTAATTTGCTTAATTAATGAATTTACTTTAATTTGAGAACTACTCTGAGCAGGTTTAGACAGCAAAGTGGTAAAAAATCTGAGTTTAATAGGAGGAGACATCTCTAAAATAGTCAGTGTAGACTCAGTCCAGATGTGGCTTTATTTAACATCTGTATTATAGCATGGCCAGGCCATATTACATAGCATGAACCTGTTTTCTTCTTTTAAATGTGGAGCCTCTTTGTTAAAAGTGCTTTCTTCCCCTCATGAGCCTGCAATAATTAATTAAAGCTTTGTCCAGTGAGAAGTATTCTGAATCACAGAATATCAGGGTTGGAAGGGACATCAGGAGGTCATCTAGTCCAACCCCCTGCTCAAAGCAGGACCTAAACCACAACTAAATCATGAAGTCCTAAGATATTTATTTTTATTGGTTGGAATGGAAACAAAGTGCCTATTGTAGGATTGACAGAGAATTCTTACAACTAACTTCAACTGATCTAACATCTTAAATATGAAAGCATTTCTCAGGGGCCAGACTACAGAATGGGAGAACTACAAATACCATGGAGATTTCTAGGCCTAAATATTCAGAAATATGTACACTATGCCAGAGATAAAAAATGAATAAGAAAATAAGTACATTATGCCATTATATAAAGATGCCAAAAATTACTTTATCCCTTGTCTGGCTTCTTCCCCATCCCTCTAAACAAAATAACAGGTACATAAGAACATAAGAATGGCCATATTGGATCAGACCAGAGGTCCATCCAGCCCAATGCCCCAGACGGAGTGAACCTAACAGGCAATGATCAAGTGATCTCTCTCCTGCAATCCCTCTCCACCCCCTGATAAACAGAGGCTAGGGACACCATTCCTTACCCATTCTGGCTAATAGCCATTAGTGCACTTAACCTCCATGAATTTATCTAGTTCTCTTTTAAACCATGTTATAGTCCTAGTCTTCACAAACTCCTCAGGCAAGGAGCTCCACAGGTTGACTGTGCGCTGTGTGAAGAAAAGCGTCCTTTTATTTGTTTTAAGTCTGCTGCCCATTAATTTCATTTGGTGGCCCCTAGTTCTTATATAATGCGAACAAGTAAATAACTTTTCCTTATTCACTTTTTTCACACCACTCATGATTTTATATACCTCTATCATATCCCCCCTTAGTCTCCTCTTTTCCAAGCTGAAAAGTCCTAACCCATTCCAAACCCCTAATCATTTTAGTTGCCCTTTTCTGAACCTTTTCTAGTGCTAGAATATCTTTTTTGAGGAGGACACCAACATCTGTACGCAGTATTTCAAGATTGGCGATGTGTTCCCATGGATTTAATATAAGGGAATATTTCTCTGTCTTATTCTCTGTTCCTTTTTTAATGATTCCTAACATCCTGTTTGCTTTTTTGACCGCCTCTGCACACTGCGTGGACATCTTCAGAGAACTATCCATGATGACTCCAAGATCTCTTTCCTGATTAGTTGTAAGTAAATTATTACTTTACATTTATCCACATTAAATTTCATTTCCCATTTTGTTGCCCAATCATTCAGTTTTGTGAGATCTTTTTGAAGTTCTTCACAGTCTGCTTTGGTCTTAACTATCTTGAGCAGTTTAGTATTGTCTGGAAACTTTGGTTTGCAGACGATACTAAAGGAAATGGAAAAAATGGTAAAAGGAAAAAATCCTGAATCCCTGATTTATTATACATCATTCACTACAAGTCTGCAACTGCTAAATAAAATACTATAAATACAATATTAAATGCAAAAAAATCACACCTTCAGTGTTACAGTTTCACAAAAGGCCCCAAAGTTGTTCCTCTATGGGGTATTCCTCCTGTTCAGTGAAGTACTTCCTGACTTCAGGAATGCTGGTGTTCCCATCCAGAAGGAGATTTCAGCATATCCAGTCCATCAAAGGATACCGTGGGGAGATCCCTCTTGCCAACTAGAGGATTCTTGGGAGTCAGGGACCTCTTGCCTATCTAGCAAAGGATCCTGTATGTGGGCGCCCCCCTTTGTCAGGTTCCAACCATAATGGTGAGGACTATGAGCCCTCCTGCTCCCCAGCAAAGTGTTCTGTGCTGGAGGGCTTCCTGCCAGAGTGGAGGTGTTGGCAGCAAAAGACCCCCCCTGAAACAGTCATTTCATGGGTGGCAGGAGGGCCACCCCTCAGCAGAGTTCTGTAGTGATGCCAGAGACTGCAGAGCCAGGGACTCTATACCTGGATCTGTTCTACTTGGTGACTAATTCGGTCCTCCTGTCCTCAGCAGTGCTGGCTCCACTTCAGAATCAAAGTCCAGAGCCAGCAGAGCCAAAGAATGAGTGGAAAGGAAATACAGGCAGCAATCTGGAGTCTAGAGAGGTTAGAACATGTTTCCATTTACTGTGAAAATTTTGAGCCAGTGTTACTAAACAGAGAGGGAAACAAAACCAGGAGGAGGGTGGCCAGAAAATTGTGGGCTCAAAGACAAAAAGTCCTGTAATTTCCCATACTCACATATTCCAGCTCTTTGTTGACTTTAAATACATCTATTAAGAGCTGCTAGGCTACTACCCTGCCACAAGACTGAAGTAGCACCATGGAAAATCTCACTGACTCATGCACTGGAAGAAGGTGGCGCATCTCAGAAAGCTAGTTCAGCACTGTGGGTTCCTGACTCAGCAGCAGCTGGAAGAGATATAAAAGGAACTTGAATCATCTGTGAAACCAAGCTCTTGGCCACTTGTGATAATTAAAGATCCCAGGGCACTTTTCACAAGAGGAGAGGTATTACCCACAGTGTCTTGGCCAAATTCCATTGCAGGTAGATACAAAGTGCCTACCTAAATATTCCCTGAAGTTTCCACATTACCCTAAATAATTATATAGTGTTGCTATCTCCCACCCAAGAATTGGCTGCAGTGATTGCTTTGCCTACTTCACAGGCAAGTTGTGAGGCTTAGTTAACTAATGTTTGCAAAGCACTTTGCCACCATCAGACAAAAACCTGCAATAAAAAAGTAAATGAAGACCAAAAAATGAACAGGAAAATGAGATCTGGGGGAAGAGAAAAGTGAAGAGTGCAAGCAGAAAATTTCCTCGCCTGTCTGCAAGTCTCTGACCATCCCTACGTTTGGAAAAGATACCTGAAATATAACAAAATAGTTGCCCTTGCCATTAATTCCAAGAAAAGGGGTCTGATGATTATCTCATGTAGGCTAGTTTTCTTGTTCTCTCCATATACTTCAGTGGGATTATTCCTGATTTAAGTGAGATCAGAACCAGGCTCAAAGGGCTCAGTGTAAGGATGAGTCCAAGTAGGAACATAGATTCTGAACCCCCTAACACTTTGGACCCTGATTAGGATTTGAACCAGAAAATCATATCCCAAACTCCTTGAGCCCTGAGGACTTTCAGATTCAAATCCAGACTTTGTGGCTTTATTCCATCACAGGTGAAGAAGTATTTGAAGCCATATATAGTTGCTTAACGTCACGGCTTATAGTTTACATCCCAAACCCATAAATTTGTGAGACCAACACCAGCTGGGCTTGATTCATCAAAATGTCTTCCTGCTAGCAGCACACTAACCCAAACACCAGAGGAGTTTTATAGAGGAATTGGAAAGCACCGTATCCAGACTTAGAGCAAAATTCTCCTCTTAGATTTGCACAGCAGAGCTCAACTCCCATATTCTGCTCTCCCTACTGGCATAGAACACACATACTGGGGTCTGGTCTACACTAAAATGTTAGGTTGACCCAGATACGTCGCTCAGAAGTATGAAACATCCACCCCCCTGAGTGACGTAGTTAAGCCAACCTAATCCCCAGCATAGACAATGCTACATTGACAGAAGAATTCTTCTCTTGACCTAGCTTCTGCCTCTTGGGGAGATGGATTTCCCACACCAACAGGAAAACCATTTCTGTCAGCATAGGTAGGGTGAGTGTCTACACTGAAACGGCACAGTAGCACAGCTGCAGCTGTGACACTGTAGCATTTGAAGTGTAGACAAGCCCCAGAAGAGAAGAATAACTGAGTCAAGATTTGGCATCTGGCTCTAACGTGTGATTCCATAGCAGCAAGGTGGAGTCTAAACAAGTATGTAGATGAATGAGGACCCTAGTCCTCCATAAAAGGGCCCATCAATTCACACAAGACTTTTTTTAATGAGTAACAGTGACCACTATTTTTCCTGCATCTGCACAACAGTAATTAAAAAGTAGCAGCAGAAGTAAGCTGGTTTTTTAAATATCTAGCTCTTCAGCTACTGCTCCCACCTCTCCTTTCTTTCCCTAGCCCTCATCTTCCAGACATCTTTTCAAATTATTTTATTATTCAAAAAAAGCTGAAATTTTATGACACATTGAAGGGATGTGTAGGAAAGGATATGATCCAAATAGAGCAGTTAACCAAGCATTCATGGTAACATTTGAGAAATGGCCCCTTATTGTAAAACCAAGACCTTAATGAACTTATTGGTCAAGAATTTGCAGCATGTATATGAAGATGGGTAGTTAAAGTGAGACCTTAGCATTAATGTCTTTACCTCTGAGACAACATACTTTATGTTCCAGCAATGATGCTCTGTTTGCTATAGTATCTCCTTGTTCTTTCTATTGAGGAGTACTGCAAATAGTCACAAACATTTCTGCGTAATCAGTTCACGAGTTACTGTAGACTTGCTTTTAGAGAAGATGAGCCCGTTCTCCTAAGTAGGAGTCAGCACCTCTGTATTAATTCACACATCAGCTTGAATTTTCATAATTGCACATGCATAAGTTGTGGTACTTGCACATAAATTATGGACACCTGCGCTATTATATATCATACTTTCTCATGTCTGCTCCTTCCTTGCAGCATGGGGGCATAATAAATTATATATGTTATTTCCCAGCCGAAGGGGAGGAGCCACTGGACCAGGCAACAAATGATCATGCGAGACAACTAATGAAAAAACAGGGAGTGAGGGTCACAGGGTCAAAATCAGGAATCCAGAAGCAGAGAACTACTGCTTCTCAGAGGCAGACTCACCACAGCAGCTGAGCCAGCAGCCCTGGTTTGGCTTTGAGTTTTCCTCATATCATTAAAAAGACCAGGGCAAGTGGCAAAATTGCAGTATGGAACTGGATTTGAATTCTGAACCACCAGCAATATTTGAGGATCAACGAAGCAAAGGTTTTGCTTCAAGTCTCTCTCTAACACAATGTTTACTTTCCACATACTACCTTTCACCAGTAGTACCCACACTCCCTCAACATACTAGTGGAGTGGATTTGTGGGTGCTTGGATTAAAGGGAAATACTGGTCTTGAAATGAGTAGGAGAAGAAGCATCTCCATCCATTCTGCTTATGCTGATGGTGCTCATGCAACCAGTCTCTGCTCTTAGACAAAACTCACTTTTCTGTAATTTCGCACCAACAAAGAAATGGAACTGTTGCTGAATATATCAATATATGGGGTCTACCAATTACCTTTTGGCATGGGAGCTTGTGAGAAGACTCTGAAAATAGACATCAATGCAGACTATGTTCCTGTCCTCCGAGGCAGGAACCGTCTTTCACTTTATGTTTTGTACAATGTCGAGCACACTGTCAGTACTTAACAAGTAGTGAATAATAATAGTATTTCTGCAATAACATCAGACATTGAGGATGCAAACAGTAACAAGCCCTGATTGAGAAAAGCATTTAAGCACATGCTTAAATCCATAACTACTCAGAACAGCACGTCGGTGCTTGGGATTTAAGCACATGCTTGAAGTTGATTTTGAGTCATTTGAACAATGAGGGTATGTCTGCATGGGGATTAAAAAACCTGCGGCTACCTGGAGCTGAAAAATTGCTGTATAGACATTTGGACTTGTGCTGGAACCCAAGCTGTGGGACCCTGAAAGTTTGAGAACCACAGCACAGGACTGTGACCAAAGACTCAGCAATGATCAGTGTCAACTTGTCGCTTTTAGGCAAGAACATCCTCTCCCTCAGCAATATTTGTGGAAATTGGTCTGGGTAGCTGGAGAGTGAGAAATCCGTGAGGATCCAGGCCCTTGCAAAGCTTTTCTAGGAAGCTGTAAATAGGGCAGGAGTTGCTCCCTGCACAATACCAGTGGTTCCATACAGAAAAACCAAAGAAGTCACCACTTTCTATGTCCTTTCTGTCAGTTGGAGACACAGCGTCAGTGAATCCCCAACAGCAGCTACCCTTGAAGAGCCCTTTTAGATGATTTCCTCCACTGTTAAGTGGGAGGAGGAGCACAAAATAGTTAAATGCAACCCAAAATGTAGTTGACATTTTGAGATAGCTTTTGAGAGCATAGCCAATATATCTTACCCATGGTCACAGCAAGTCAGCAACTTGAGAATTCGAACTCGCAGTCCAAAGTGCAGTGCACAAGGTCAAACAGTGTACCTAATGAATCATAAAACCACTGTGCCAATCAGAAAAGTTTGCTGTTTTCACTGATACAGCAAGGAGATCAAGTTTAAAATGAAAGACTGGAGCTGGAACTTATTGTTCAGTGATGATACACTTCTGATAGGCCCTCTGAAAAATACCTACTTAGTGTTTGGATGGACTTCTGCTAGACAAGTGAGACCAAACAGAATAAAAGCCAGGATGTTTTCTAAGACTGTTTACAGCAAGAAATGGCTGATCATAATGCTGGAGATTGAAAGACATTTTGACTGGGGAAATTCAAAGGCGCCCAGTTTTACAATCTGTTTAGTTGCACCACTTAAACTCAAGGGGCATTAGCTGTCAGGAAAGCAAGCAAGCAGGACCCTTCGCAGATTGCTGGCCTTCTACTTCCAGCACAGCCTGTGTCAGAGAAAGCTTGTCTCAGCTTTCCTTCTGAGGTGGAGTTAACTGGCCCTGTTACTCAGAGGGTACGTCTACACTATGGGATTAGTCCGATTTTACATAAACCGGTTTTGTAAAACAGATTGTATAAAGTCGAGTGCACGCAGCCACACTAAGCACATTAATTCGGTGGTGTGCGTCCACGGTCCGAGGCTAGCATCGATTTCTGGAGCGTTGCACGTGGGTAGCTATTCGTAGGCTTATTCTCATAGTTCCCGCAGTCTCCCCGCCCTTGGGAATTCTGGGGTTGAGATCCCAGTGCCTGATGGGGCAGAAAATCATTGTTGCGGGTGGTTCTGGTAAATGTCATCATCATTCCTTCCTCTGGGAAAAGCACGACAGAAAAATCATTTCTCGCACCTTTTTTTCCCTGGATGCTCTGGCAAGAAGCGCCATAGACGGCAACCAGGAGCCCGTCAGCTTTTGTTTTACTGTCAACAGTGTGTATGTGTACTGGATACGCTGACAGAGGCGATACTCCAGCGCTACACAGTAGCATTCATTTGCCTTTGCTGACAGCAGAGATGGTTTATCAGTTGTTCTGTACTGCTGGCCTGCACCATTGTAAACTGGCAATGAGATGACGGTTATCTGTCGTTCTGTAGTCTGCTGCTGTCAGAGTGCCCTGCTGAGATACGCTGAGGGCGCAAAGACCAAAATAGGAATGACTCTCTATCGCAGTCAATCCCTCCTCTAAGTTGTTATCTAAAATAGGGTCAGTCCTGCCTAAGAATATGGGGCAAGTGTGTCGAGAACGCAGTGTTCCAGAGAGCACAGCCACTCAGGTGTTCAGAATCCACAGAAATAATCGAGCTGCCATGCCATTCTAGGGGTGTCCTGCACAAGCCCACCATTGCTTCCCTCCCACTCCAAACCTTCTTGGGCACCATGCAATGTCCCCTATTTGTGTGATACGTAATAAAGAATTCAAGGAATAAGAAACACCGGACTTGTAGTGAGATAAAATGAGGGAGAGGAGCCTCCATGCTGCTATGAATAGTCCAGGCAGGAATTAACAGTGGCGGGCGAGGAGCCCAGCCTCCTGTTGCTATATAGTCCGAGGCAGTACCAGGATTTTTCTTTTACGCATGAAGGAGAGGCTGATGGAGCTCAGCCTCCAGTTGCTTACTAATGAGGATAGTTACCAAGCTGTTCTGTACCAGTGCTACTGGGAACTGACCGGAATTCATTCCTATTTGTAACCCAAGGGTTGCCACCCGGCCAGCCTCACCTGAGGCCAGCCAGAAGCACTCATGGGCTCATGACCAGGCATGGCTATTAGTCTAACTGCACCGTACTGTCTGCCACCGAGGAGAGGGAGAAGGAGAGATGCTACTGTTTACCCCTGCTGCAGCACGTGTCTACCGCAGCATGTCATGTATACATAGAGGTGACATTATAAAGAAGTCAAGAAATGTTTTCCCCCTTTTCTATCAGGGAAGGGAAGGTTGGTAAATTGACGAGATATAACCCTGAACACCTGACACATGGGTTTGACCCTACAGCATGGGAGCTCAGCCGAGAATGCAAATAATTTTCAGAGACTGCTGGGGACTGTGGGATAGCTGGAGTCCTAAGTACCCCCTCCCTCCCTCCATGAGCGTCCATTTGATTCTTTGGCTTTCCGTTATGCTTGTCACGCAGCACTGTGCTGTGGACTCTGTATCACAGCCTGGAGATTTTTTTCAAATGCTTTGTCATTTCGTCTTCTGTAACGGAGCTGTGATCATACAGATTTGTCTCCCCATACAGCGATCAGATCCAGTCTTTCCTGTACAGTCCATGCTGGAGCTCTTTTTGGATTTGGGACTGCATGGCCACCCATGCTGATCAGAGCTTCACGCTGGACAAACAGGAAATACAATTCAAAAGTTCGCGGGGCTTTTCCTGTCTACCTGGCCACTGCATCCGAGTTCAGATTGCTGTCTAGAGCGGTCACAGTGGAGCACTGTGGGATATCACTCAGAGGCCAATACCATCGATTTGCGGCCACACTAACCCTAATACCGATTTTAGCGCTACTTCTCTCATCGGGGAGGAATACAGAAACTGATTTAAAGAGCCCTTTATATCAATATAAAGGGCCTCGTTGTGTGGACGGGTACAGCGTTAAATCGGTTTAACGCTGCTAAAATTGGTTTAAACGCGTAGTGTAGACTAGGCGAGAGATGTTTGTGTTATGTCTATGTGTAATATTTTTTAATACCCTGTTCATTCCGATGCTCACATCTCAGTTCTATTCTCCTGGCAATAGCAGCTCACATGTAATCCAAGCAGCAGATGCAAAGTCCCCAAGCTTTAAAATAAAAATCAGAAACAGGAATTATTAGAGAAATGGTCTTGGTGTGTGACACAGAAGTATTGAAATTCACAGATTACAACTACTGAGCTGATAATAATTAGTTTAATTTTCACAGGGAGTCAGACTTGTCTGGCATTGTGTCCATGGCCAGCAATGCACACTCTCAGGTGCTGGGTGTGGTGCAATACAGCAGTATGGTACGCCAGTACTGCCAGCACCAGTAAGATATTTATAGCCGGTACACCATACCAGAAAGACACAGAAGGAGCAGGACGTGGGGTCGCCGAGTGGCTCCACGTTGGCAGTGCCTCTGGTGTGGTTGTACCACCCCCCAGCCCCACCCTCAGGCCTTCCATGCAGCTGCATCTCCTCTTGTCTGTACAGCAGTCCCGCTTGAGGTCAGGGCTGGAAGCAGAGCTGGGAGCAGTACAACCACGCAAGAGGAGCTGCCGGTGTGGGGCCGTGCTCACCTCTCCACTGCAGTTCTGGAGAGCCCTGTGGTTCAGAAATCTCCAATGCAGTGGAGGAGAACAGAGCCCGCCCCACAGGTAATTTGTGATGGATCATGGTGAGGGGATGGGGAGAGCGCGGAGGCCCCAGGCTGGGGGCAGGGAGGAGTCACGTGAGGGGGTCCCCCCTCTGTGTCCCTCCCATGAGTGCAGCATACTGGTAAGAAATGAAATCTACTGGCACCACCTGGTTAAAACTCAGACTAATCAGCCAGTCAGCTGCAGAAATAGAAGTATAAAACCCATTATCACTTGATCCTTTCACACCAAGAGGGACTTCGGTTAAATCAGTGTCAAGAAGTTGAATATTTTTTATTTTGATTTTAAAAGATATTTTTTCTTACTACATTACCCTCTGAGGCTACCCAAACACCAATCTGCCATTCTTTGGCTGATTAACAATAGATAATTTCAGTCCTTGCATTCAGAGGAAATATACTTATGAAAAAGAATTCCAGAATAATAGGAAAATAGAAAAGAAGCCAAAAAAAAAAAAAAAAACCCAATGTGCACCATTATTTTGCCTCAGTCATTCTGGTCCTATTCTGCACTGTTGGAATTCTGTATAAAATTTCTTTAGTTTAACTTGCTTCTACTGGTGTTTGACGACTACTTCCACTAAAGTTTTCCTTACTGACTGTATTGTAACACACTTAGGAATGGATCCACAGGTGAATCAAAGGCTTTCTCTACACTAAGCACGTTTGGAAGTGTATCTATGTCAGCAAAACCCTATAATGTAGATAGAGACAGTTCTATTGGTATAAAAGTGCTTATGCCAGTACAGCTTTTTACAGGTCAGGCTGACTTTCCAATGCATTTTAATGACATAGGGATTTGCCTGTTACTCAGTGTCTAATAGGAATAAAATTATTTATGGGTTTATTAAGAGATAAACATTTTTGGATCTTAAATTTCTTGTGTGGAGGAAGTTGGTCCAAAGTGTGGAAGAGGGAGGGTATCAGTCATAGAGAGCACTTTAGAACTAGAATTTTTCTACGGCCCTAGGTTGTGTAACATCTCAGTTGTTGACTAAACTTTGGCCATGAAGTATGAAGGGTTTTGGGGTTTTTTTGTTAGTGAGTAATCGGGAATCATCTGATTAAACCTACTTCATATATTTGTTTTTGTTTGTTGGCATCCTTTCGTCTGCGAGAGATGGTGGGAATTGCAGCCTATGATGTCGATGGTTTGCAATGTCTCATGTGACTAAATAGTTCAATGTGAGATCTGCATGATCTTTGGCAAAAACAACAAGGAGTCCGGTGGTACTTTGAAGACTAACAAATTCATTTGGCATAAGCTTTCATGGGTAAAAAATCTCACTTCTTCAGATGCGTGTGCTGGAGGCAAGGTGCGTCTGAAGAAGTGAGGTTTATTACCCACGAAAGCTTATGCCCAAATAAATGTGTTAGTCTGTAAGGTGACACCAGACTCCTTGTTGTTATTGCGGATACAGACTAACAAGGCTACCTCCTGATACATGATTTCTGGCAGTTATTGCAAATGCATGTATCTTGGTTGGGGTCTGCTTGCTTCCTACGGGCTCTTTTATCTTCAAGCTGTAGGAGCCAGCTCCTTTCATACCCTGACAGAGACAATGGTGACACTTGTTATGATCACTTGCCAAGATTTCTCATTGGTCAGGATCAATTCCAAATTCCTTCACATCTCGCTTGCAGGTGTCTTTATAGTGCAGCTTGGGACGTCCTGTTGTTCTTGTTCCCTCTGATAACTTCCTGTATAGCATGTCCTTTGATATGCATCCATCTTCAGACCTACTCAGATGGCCCAGCCTGTGCAGTCAGCTTTGTCTGAGCAGGGCTGTTACAGTTGGTAAATTTATATAGCTTTAGGTTAAAGCATGTGCTGGAGGCAATGTTAATCTAATTGCTAATACAATTTGTTTTCAATAATCTGATTTCAGGTTACTTCTACTCCAAGGTAATGGACGGATGTGTCCAAACCCAGATAAATCTGTTTGATTGTTTATCAAAAGAAGGAAGTTTGCTTTGGAAGGCAGCTGCTTAGTGCACCTGGAGAACTTATTCCAACAACTGGTCTAATTTTATCTCTTTACACAGATATAATAGTTGGACAATAGCCCTAAAGTTTCAAAGCATTGCCCAAGGCTCAGGCACACAATGTCCAGCAATAATCAATGGGAGTTATGCAGCTGAAACATCATGCAGTACTAAGAATTCTCTCAGCTAAGTGGCCTATTTTAATAGATGTAATATTGTTGGGAGTATCATGATGGGAGAAAAGTTGCAGAAGCAAACAGCAACGGATGCAGGCATTGGATGCCTAGAGTTCTGCTGACAGATGTGGTGGGACCAACGTAGTTGAGTTTGTCGTCAACTCAGTCTGGCTGAGCTCATAATTTGCAAATTATTTAGGATCGGTAACCAATCAGAGCAATTCTGAAAATGTACAGGATGCTATCATTTCTGTTGATAGGAGGATATAATTTTCCGTAAGGAGTGAGAGACTTAGCTCAGGGGACTTTTTCCAACCTGACGTGGAAATTTCTAATTCCCAATGGTGACTTTGGATAGCTATCTTCTGGGGGGGAAAATAATCAATTAAATACACTATTCAAACAGGTTTATTGAGAGTCATACAATGGAGCTGAAATTTGAACTTGTGTATTATTTAGTAAGTTGCACTTTAGTATTTGTCACAACCACCTCTTTTTAGGATTTGGAACACCCACAGATGGATTTCCCTGCAGTCTCAGACAGATTAGCAGGTGAAGGTTCAGGAATCAGGGCACAAAGTTAAGCTGTGGCAGGATGTCACATCATTAACTTCTGCACTCCCAGAAAAGGTATGAATTTGTGAATACATATATTAGGCAGATAAAGGCTACTCTAAGGAGTACTGCTTGTACTTGATTTGGAATTTAGGAGGAAGATGTCTCACTTGAAGTCAATGGAAAGAAGGCTTGTGATGTAAAATGAACTTTTACTGAAGATGTGTTCTACCATCTGCCCTATAAAGGGAGAAAGCCCATAAGGTATTGAGATTATTAAGAAAAAAAAGAAAATCAAGCCTTAGACTAGTAACATCACAAATGTTCATGGGGGAATGGCAGATCAAAGGTGGTTATTATTAGGAATGATAGCATGCTAAGAACTCCTATGGTTATCCCAATCACAACTGGTATGGGGCTGATATGGAGTTCTAGATCTGGAGCAAAAATTTTGAAGAGCAACTAACAGAACACTCCGTAGATTTTTAATTTAACAGAAGCAATGCTACAGGCACCAAGTGAGCAATTAACACGTGTGTCTTTTGGCACTGGAAGCATTGCCAGGCAAAGCCATTTTTGAAGCTCATAACTTATGTTATGGGCACTTGGGACACTCCTTACACAGAGCACTGTGGTTGAGGGGCAGGGACTCATCGCTTTACATATGGGTGAGGAATTCAAATCTTTGGTATCAAGGATTTCTCTTTGGAAATGGTTTCTGGTTTGCTTCATTAGCATGGTCTGGGCTGCCTGCTGGCACAGTCTGTTTGTTTTGTAGTACTGTGTGATCCAGTAAAAGCGGTATCATGAGTACTTCCTGTTTCCCTCCTTCCCACCCCCATTTAATGTTACTACCTTAGAGTAATGGCACAATGCTGCTGAGTTCTTTGGAGGGGCGGGATGCTAAGGTAGGAGGACGTGTGGACACGCCTGCATTAATGTACTCATTAAGTCAGTAGTTGGCAGACAGGAAAATGGTTGTCATGAGAGCTGATAACAAACCTAAACCTGACAGGTTTGTTTTCAAAAGTCATCCAGTCACTCTGTTTACTTAGGCTACTGCACGCAGCTGCAAGCTACTGTCATCTCTGTTTATATTGATCTAGCTGCATCACCAGTTTTTTGCTTTGATAATAGCCTCATATGTTTTACATTTCAATGGATCAAGAGGTGTCTGTAACAGAAGTATATTTACCAACACGTGGCTTCGCATAGAAAGCAAAGGCAAAGGGTCTGACAAGATGAGATACGTTATGCATTGATTTTAACTTCACAAGTGATTTAAAGAAAAAAATGTCAATGCTTAGCTTGAAAGCTATTGATAGCTGAATTAACATGTATTAAATAAATAAATGCATATTGTATATTTTTAAAATGCATTTTCAATGCAGTTGGAGGAGGAGGGTTTGAATGCAAGATCATAGTTTCAGTATCTCTATTGCTAGCACAGTATCTCTCAAAACAAGAGTTGCTGCATTACTCATGCTTTACTATGGCAGTGACCAATAAGCTTGGACCAACAGATGGAACATCTTATTCTTGGACATGGAAAAAAAGAACAGTTCCAGAAGTTATAGACCATCTAATCTAAAAGAAATCCTTTGTGAGGAATAGATGTTTGTAATGATCCCTGTAGTGGCTCACCAGCAGTTAAACCCCAGACCATCAGCATAGGTCTCTATCACTTGAACTAAAAGTAACTCTGTTATTGGCTAGCCATCCTAGGTTCTTATCCTCTATGTGCATCAATCACTAGAGTTGGTAGAACACATTTAGCCAATGTATTACATACTCCCCCATCAGGGAAAGTTTGTCCCATGCATATGTGAGCTACAGTAGATCAACTCCCTGTATGGCCACCACTTTCTATGTTACATCGATCTCATCTCGTCCATCCACTTCTCCCCCTTATCATAGCATCTGAGTGCCTCAGAATCTTTATTGTATTTATCCTCACAATACCCCCTTAAGTTAGGAAAATATTATTATCTCCATTTTACAGATGAGAGATACTGAGCCACACGCGAAGTGATTTGTCTAAGGTCACACAGGTTCCTGTAGTGGAACTGGGATTTGAACCCGGGCCTCAGGCTAAAACCATAATCACTGGACCATTCTTCCTCCCCAGTTTTGTAATGATTCCTTCCCCCAGCAACATGACTGAAGGCAGCAAGTGGGGACGTGGCCTCAGCCAGAAGTGATGGGGCAGGAGGCTAGCCTCCCCAAGGGGAAGCTTCACCCGCCGCCTATGCCCAGCAAGGGTTAAATCTAGGATCTTTAGTGCCAAAAGCACAGGCCTCTACTACTTGAGTTAAAGGAGTAAGTTTGTTAGCTAGCAATTCTTGTCCACTGGGGATCAGCCACAAAAGACATAACACTTAACCATTATGTACAGATTGTAGGAAGGCTCAAGTCCATCAACCTTCCAACGCCAGCACAATGAAATAAGAAGCATGCTTTTATATGCTGGTCACATGGTATTTGATATTCCTGTGAGGAATTCTAAAAACCCCATGTCAGCTTCACGGCACCACTCCCCATTCCTATTTCATCAATAAACTTCTATTTTCTCCCATCCTCAGCCACACTCCAGCCATGATTAAAATGTCTTCCACCAGAAGGAAGAAACTAAATTAAGGTCTTGTCTCTGTTAGTGTGGTAATAAAGCTAGGAGGGAGAGGTAGGTTACTCCTTTCTCTGCAGCGTGGACATGGGTCATTTGCTGGTTTAAACTAAAGAAAATGCTGGATTATACATAACTTGAAGTCTTTAAATCAAGATCTGAGGACTTCAGTAACTCATCCAAAGGTTATAGGCCTACTGCGGGAGTGGGAGGGTGAGATTCTGTGGCCTGTAATGTGCAAGAGGTCAGACTAGATGATCACGATGGTCCTTAAACTCTGTGAGTCTACTCCATACCTTGTGCAATCAGTATCAGAAGCTATATTCATCTATAGCAGTAGCTACAGCAACAGCAATTTCTAGATAACAATGACAGGAAATAAATGGAGATCACTAAGCTTTTCACAACAATCAAGTGTTGTTAACGCCAGTGTCCTGGCCAAACTCCAGACTGGTAATTACATTCTGGCTGACCTAAATTCATTCCCCCTGTAGTTTCAGTTAGATAAGTTATTCTTAGGAGGGTAAGTGAAAAAAAAAACAACAAAAAAAAACCATTATGAGCAGTAGCTAGAGATGCTGGCACGAAATGGCTTTCACCCAGAAAGTTCCCAATGTATTTTGCATACTGGAGGCTCAGTTTAATCATAAGTAATGCCAGATTTCACAAGCATAACTGAAGATGCAGGATTGACAGAGGGGGTTAATGGTGGAAGAAGTGCCCATGGAATCCCCACTCCACCAGGAAGCTGACGAGGGTCGGAGCACCCCCAAAAGTGGATGGAGCTGGTGGAGGAGGGAAACATACCCTGGCAAAGTTGGGGATATACTGCTGTAGTGTATCCCCTGGATAGCCTCTGCCAGCAGGGCTCCTGTACAACCCTGACTAGAAATTAAAGCTCTCTTCCCTTGGTAAAAACACCATAGTAGTGGCTGAATGATTCCTATCTATAGAAAGCTTTATTTGCCATTCCTAGTAGTGGGGTAGGGAGATGGGGGAGACAACCTATACCAGCAGGATAAACTGTGCCCCTGAGAGATTCTAAAAGGATTTAAGGTAGTTGAAGGTAGGAGGTATTTGTACTCCCCTGGGGTTCTGCCATTAGTCGGCAGCTTTAACATGCAGCTGAAGAAGAGTAACTGGAAGATGCACTGAAATGGGGATACAGTCCCACCCACCCACCTTCCTCTCCAAGAGTGGCCATTTTCAGGGCTATACTGGTCCACTCAGAGTCACTTGACAGACCAGGACCTATAATGGTCTTGTAATGTTATAACCTCCCATTAGATAGATTTCTACCAGTTGGGGGCTGTATCTCAGGTTATACAAGTGACAGTTGGCATAAACAAAGGCTGAATGGATCTTATAGCTTGTAAAATATAAAGAGATCCAGCTGTATGAAAGATACTGGCCACTTTTTTTTCAAAATGACTGCCAAATATTAGGCTCCTAAAACTATATTTAAGTAGCTAAATAAGTGATCTGATTTTTAAATGAAAGTTATTATTACTAATAATAGGGCTGTTGATTAATTGCAGTTAACTCACGTGATTAACTCAAAAATTAATCATGGTTTAAAAAATTAATTGCAATTAATCACATCTTTAATCGCACTGTTAAACAATAGAATACCAACTGAAATGTATTCCATATTTTGGACATTTTTCTACATTTTCAAATATATTGATTTCAGTTACAATACAAACAAAGTGTACAGTTCTCACTTTATATTATTATTATTAATTACAAATATTTGCACTGTAAAAAAATAAAATAAATAGTATTTTTCAATTCACCTCATACAAGTACAGCAGTGCAATCTCTTTTTCATGAAAGTGCAACTTACAAATGTAGATTTTTTTTTGTTACATGTCTGCACTAAAAAAACAAAATAACGTAAAACTTTAGAGCCTAAAAGTTCACAATCCTACTTCTTGTTCAGCCAATTGCTAAGACAAATAAGTTGGTTTATATTTACAAGAGATAATTCTGCCTGCTTCTTATTTACAGTGTCATCTGAAAGTGAGAACAGACATTCACATGGCACTTTTTTAGCTTACATTGCAAGGTATTTACATGTCAGATATGCTAAATGTTCATATGCCCCTTCATACTTCAGCCATCATTCCAGAGGACATCCTTCCACGCTGATGACACTCGTTAAAAAAAAGTGTTAATTAAATTTGTGATGCAACTTCTCAGGGGAGAATTGTATGTCTCCTGCTCTGTTTTACTCACATTCTTCCATACATTTCATGTTACAGCAGTCTCAGATGATGACCCAGCACATGTTGTTCGTTTTAAGAACACTTTCACTGCAGATTTGACAAAACACAAAGACAGTACCAGTGTCAGATTTCTAAAGATAACTACAGCATTTGACTCAAGGTTTAAGAATCTGAAGTGCCATCTGAAATCTGAGAGGGATGAGGTATCTGGAACATGCTTTCAGAAGTCTTAAAAGAGCAACACTCTGATGCAGAAACTACAGAACCTGGACCATCAAAACAAAAAATCAAACTTCTGCTGGTGGCATCTGACCCAGAAGATGAAAATGAACATGAATCAGTCCACACCACTTTGTATCTTTATCAAGCAGAACCCATCATCAGCATGGATGCATGTCCTCTGGAATGGTGGGCAAAGCTTGAAGGGACATATGAATCTTTAGAGCATCTGGCATGTAAGTATCTTGTGATGCCAGCTACAACAGTGCCATGTGAATGCCTGTTCTCACTTTCAGGTGACATTGTAAACAAGAAGCAGGCAGCAGTATCTCCTGCAAATGTAAACAAACTTGCTTGTCTGAGTGATTGGCTAAACAAGAAGTAGAACTGAGTCGACACGTAGGCTCTCAAATTTTACATTGCTTTAGTTCTGAATGCAGTTACTTTTTGTACATAATTCTACATTTGTAAGTTCAACTTTTGTGCTAAAGAGATTGCACTACAGTACTTGTATTAGGTCAGTTGAAAAGTACTCTCTCTTGTTTTTTATACTGCAAATATTTGTAATAAAAAATAACTATAAGGCGAACATTGTACACTTTGTATTCTGTGTTGTAACTGAAATCAATGTATTTGAAAATGTAGAAAATATCCAAAAATATTTAAATAAATGGTATTGTGTTATTGTAACAGTGCAATTAATCACGATTAAGTTTTTTGAATCGTGTGAAAGGCCTAACGAATAATAATAGTAGTGTAATATTACACTTGCATGTACATGCCCCAGCCAAGACCAGGGCCTTATCATTCTGGTTGCTGAATATACACAGATGCTGGTACATAGTAAGAAATAGTCTCTGCCACAGAGATTACAATCTAAATAGACAATACAGACAAAAAGTGGGAGGCAAAACAAAGCCAAAAGGAGGTGAAGTGATTTGCCCGCGATCACAAAGCAGGTCCATGTCATAAGGAAAGGACTCCACAAGATTTGCGGTGACAGGCCATTTGGAGGAGATGTTTTAAATTAACTTTCACCTGAACATTTTTTAGAATTCCAGGTGCCACAAGCCACCAGTTTCTTTCTTTGTTAGTTCTTATTAGCTCTGTAATAGCTCACAGCAAAAGTCCAATTGGCTTGAGTGGGGCCAGGACATCACCTTTGGTCTCTTTGTAGTGCCTTCAGTGGATAACAATACAGAAGAAAGGACTCTGAACCTTTTATTTCTCTTGTTTTCCTTACTACTCAAAAAGACAAAGAATCCCTGAGATTGCACTTGCACTTCTGTTCTTCAAAAAGGGCCTAATCCACAGCCCACTGAAGTCAATGGAAAGACTCCCCTTGACTTCAACAGGCTTTGAATGTGCTCTTCTTCTAGACAGTTCCACAGTGATTCTAGAAGCAGCAGTAAAAGAGGTAGCAGCTTGCCTCAAACTCAGGCTTGCTTAATGTTACAGAACTCACAGAGTCAATGCCAATTGGGATTCAGAGTAGTGAGCCTTTTCTCTTCCATTATGTCTGAGAGCTACTCAGTTGAAGTCGAGAGTCATAGAATTTCCAAAGCAATGCACATGGATTTAACAGTACAACTTACAGCAGTGAAAGTCATGTGGCTAAATTCCCACAGACCACTTTGATGAGTTAGCCAGGAATGAAAAGGCTCTCTCTTCTGTTATCTAACTGGTCTCCAATGATTCATGTAAAAATAAATCTCAAAGACTCTTTGAGGCAGTCTGAAATTCACTTCAAACTTAATAGAGTGGTTCTTACCAGTAAATCTCCACAAATGGAGTCACAGACTCCACCTCGGGGAAGAGGGCAGCTGCATAATGCCTAATCCAGTATTGCACTGCTGCTATCAAGGGAATAGCTCTTTTCTGAGTAGTCTTCACAATCCACCACAGCATTTGGGGTGGTCTGCAAAGCTTCTGTGGGCCAGCACAGAAGCTACTCTCTGCAGGATCAAGCTCTGTATTATTCAAAGGTTCTGTTACCCTTCTGCAAATCAACACTTCAGGTTTCAGTGCATGTGTAGTCCATTATTCCATCATTTGCATTTATACAGCACCATTCAGCTATATATGCAAAGTACTTTATTATATACACACACACACACACACACTCACTAAGAAGACACCAAAAGTTACGTGGTTTACCCAAGTTCATTCAGTGAATCAGTGGCAGACCCAAGAAGAGAATCCAGAATCCTTGTTGCCAAACTGATATTGCAACCACTACACCAGACTCCTGCCTCTTTACGGTGAGGGAGTAATTTGAATAGGATTATTTCCTGCCAACCATAGAGAAAATAATCTAGTCTAAGGAAACATTTAAATTGCAAATGGAATGATGTACACAACATAGGACACAGCAGAATGCAATGTCCTCAGTCAGATTTATTTTCCCAACATAAATATTTATAGCATAAGTGTAGTGACTTTGGCAGGCTCAGCAAAACCACGGGAGACTGTTTGGTCTGCTAAAGCCCAAATTTAGTGACCTCAACACATATACCACAAGACCCACCTGTTTTCCTGGGAAAAGGAAGAGTTATCAACAGGCAAGGTAATGGAGGGCACTGATTGGTGCTGCCTGGCATTGGAAAGAGTTAGCAGAAGATCTTTCTTCCTTCATTAAGACGAATGGTATCTTGGAATAGTCTTGTTTTTTAGCAAAATACACAGCATTTTGGACAACTATTTTGTAAGGCACACCTGGTTAGGATAGGCACTGTGAGTGTGTACATTTATATAAATTAATACCCCTTCACATCACACCACTGTATAATCAGTACAATTTGACATCTGTTTTGGAATTGAATATTCTTCTGTTTACTGTCCTTTAGGATTCATTATCCAGAGTGCCTGAGTCTGAATAGCAATCCCCATTACCAATTATAAGAGTCAGAAAGGTTTCTTAAAGAAACAAAAACAAAAACAAGAGGAAATGTGTAAACACATATTTGCCATCGGAAAACATATAATGATGGATATTATTGTTCATTTTATCTCATTATTTTGTAGTGAATTTAATGGGGGTGAAAGATGTTGGCTAGAATGATTTGGAGAATAAAGTCGTCTGTTTCTCCACAAGAACAGACATTAACAGTGCAACATTTTCCACAGAACCCAGTCAATGTATGTCAACCTTTGAATGGTGGATGCACCTCCTATAGGGGATACGGAGGAGGCTAATCTCTATGGCTATTATTTCTCTCACCCCGTTTTTGTCCTGTACCCTTACCTTTTTCCTTACAGGGTTGCCAATTTTTGAGTTTATTAATCATAAGTTTTGAAATATTTGATGGGGGTGTTTAAAGCCCCAAGTGCTAAAGTCCTGTGAATATGGGCAATTTACATTTTAATAAATAAATACATGAAAGTAAGTTTCTAGCTCTCATTGTTTTGGAGAAAATCATGAACATGTGACCTCACTGCAGCCTACAGGCTCAAAAACCAGAAAGTAAATACAAAGATCACCCAATTGTTTTTTTGTTTTTTTTTGTTTTTTTTTAAATCTCATGATTTTTAAACAAACCTCCTGGCTTTGGGGGATTCTTGGACATTTGGATTGGCAACACTGTAATATCTTCCTCTTTTTCCTCTGCCTCCCCCATAAATGAATATCTTCGGGGCTTGGTCCTGCACTGCACAGGCTGTGGAGTGATACTAAAAGTAAGGACTAATAAACTGAACAGTAAGTGCAAAAGAACCCAATCCCGCATTAATGAGAGAGCTGCTGTGAGGCCAAGAAGTTATGCATGCCTAGTTAAGCTTCTCATTTGCATGTTGAGAGTAACTAGAGTCAGTGTTTACTGACTCCTGTGATAAAATTATCTTTTGTAACCTTGACCTACATCAAGTGACTGGGACTAGGAAATAAAGAGCTGTTTCTTACCTGTTTCTTACCTGCACTCCTGTGTGTCAGACCTTTCTTCCATGAAGGATTGCACATAAACTCCTCTCTCTTTAGACATACCCATTCCTCAGCTGCACCCCATCCCATTTTAACTTTTGCTCTTGATTATGGGTGGCTGGGAACATTTTGACAATTTTTCTTTAATGGAAAATGCTGATTCACCTAAACCCAAACTTTTTGTTGAAAGGTATCAGGTTTGACAAAATGTTCAATGGGAAGGTGTCTCGGGTCCAGGCTGCAATTTCATGGGGATGCGGGGGAGGAAAAGAGAGAGAGAGAGTGATGTGGGAGAGACCGGGGGTTCAAGTCCATGCTCTGAAAGAGGCAGAGTAGGGATTTCTCTCTCTCTCTCTCTCTCTCTCTCATATATCGGAATTCAGAACATTCTTGGGGGGCAGGGGTTCCACAAAAATATGTGAAAGCTCTTTGTTTCATTCTGCAGCAGAACAGAAAGAAATGCCAAATTTCAGAAAGTTTTGTGAAATGGAATTCTTGTTTTCCAGCCACCCCTACTCTAAGAATGAGGGAACAGGCATGTGCAGCTCTTTAACACTTATTTCTTCTCAAGGCAGAGGTATATAACTCTATGCCTAGTGCTCAACTTTACTTGTGTACATGCAGAGCCTACACTCACACTTATCAGTTTGCTGACGACTTGCAGGATCAAGGACTTAATGCATAAAGCTATATTTGAAAATGGATGATAACAGCAAAGACAATTTAAAGCACATCTGCTTTTGAATTTTTTCCTTTAGCTGTCTTTTGACTCCCTGGTGTGGAAAGATTGGTGTTTTCTATTATTATATTGAACAAGCTCGTGTATAAATTTCACATGTAATCATATGATTATTCTTGTTCCTACCTAATGAAGAAAAATCAGTTGTGCATATATCTATCTCACTCAATGAAATCAAATTGTGGCTATATTAGGGCCTGCTCCTACAAGCTACTGAGCATTCTGTGAGACAATGAACATGCTCAACCATAACTTAAGTCAAAAATTTAAGTGCAGTTTCCTCTGACCCCAGACTTCCTCTTTTTGAAATTTCCCACTGTGCCCTTGCATTGGTGACACTATAATATATTGCAGGAAAACCTTGCTAATTCTCTCTTCCCTAATCCATAAAACCAGATCGTTCGCACAAAAACTAGAGCAAAGTTTGGAAAGCAGAGTGCTATAGTGAGGTCTAATTTCTCAGTCTTTGTCATGATTGCAAAAGATATAAAAGGAAATTTGGAGGTCAAATTTTCAAAGGGGCCTTCAAGAGCCTTTAACTTTGCACATATTGATTTGCAGATACTTGCAAATAATAGCATTTGGGCATGAAAATTGGTCTTTTGTGCATTTTTATACAAACAGAGGGCTTCTGCATGTACAAATGTTATCATTTTTGCACACAAAAGTGATACTATATATGCATATAATTATCTGCAAAGAGAAAGTGGCCATATTTAGAGAGTGTGGCCATTGCTACTATACTATATTATGAAATAAAGTGTAAATAATTAAAATTACATTACAGTTGTCTAAAAGTATATTGTGTGATCCAGTGTACTTCTCTTTTTAAATTATTGGATTTTAACAACAAGGAAAAAGGACTTAAATAACTATGAAGGACTTGAAAAATCTAAGCTTCACGTTGATTCAAACCACTGACTTTCATTGGCTCTGGAGAAGTCAATAAGGCATAAATTTTCAAGGCATCCACTACTTTGGATTGCTTTCATTTTCAAATGCCCAACTTGTGCCTGATTTTTCAGTTCATTAGTGAGAGCCACAGATGGTCAGAACCACTGAAAATCAAGACTAAATTGTGTCAATTTGGGTACCCAAAAGTTGAAGCACTCAAAGTTAGAGGAAAATGCAGGCCTTAACCTCTCTACCTCAGTTTTCACCATCCAGTGTTGAAGCATGGGGCAATGATATGGAATGCCAGATTACTGTATATACTTAGGATATATTGTAAAGATGAATTAGTGTTTATAAAGCACATTGATGATGAAAAATTCTTTAGAATATCTAAGTACAATATTTTAGTAATTCAATAGAATGTTCATTGCACTATTCTTCCCCTCCTCTGACAATATTATTTCTAGAGATAGATAGGAATTTCCTGTTGAAATTTTATTTTCCCACTGGAAAATTTTAATTTTGCTGATTTTTTAAATTTATTTTCCATCGAGAAAATCTAAATAAAATATTTCATTTGGTTCATGTTGATCTGAATTGAAACATTTATTTTTCGGTCAGTTCAATGTTAATCTGTGTCCATCTGAACTGGCATCATGGAAGCTGTTGTTTAAATGTCTCCTGCCCCCATTATTCTGTAAAGGCTGAGCTCTCTGGCTGCACTGCATCTCCTATGATGTACCTCCAATTTCCGCTCTGGTTGAACTGCTAATGTGCATTGTGGGACACATGACCATAATGCCTCATGGGAGTTATAATCCTGTTTGGATGCCTGTCCCATAGAAGAGATTGGGGCATGGGGGTACCCAAACTACAACTAACATGAGGTACTGTGGCAGTTAAAGGGGACATTGGTAATGGTAAACCAAACTGAAACAAAACGTTTAAACATTACTGAATTGAAGTTTTCAGAATTTTCTGTTCTGAGACAAAATACGATATTTTAATCTTTTATCCCCAGTTTGGGATGCAAGCAAATTTTGAACTATCAGAGTGTAGTATGGAATGAAAAATTTTATTTTTGACCAGCTCTAATTATTTCTTCTTTCCTATTCTAAGAATTATGGAGTCCCCTACTGGATTGCTGTTGCTTTGGGTAGCACATCAACCTCTATTGTCATATCTTTCCCTCTAGTTTATTCAGGGTGAGGAAGACACCCAGTAGTGAGCAGCAGATTAAGTGAATGATTAATTACTATTTATTAGTGTTCTCATATTTAGAAAGTATGTTTTTAGCTGTGGTATCAATACATGCTAGCACATTCAGAATGCCAGACATCAGGGATGACCAGAATTTTAGGGACTTGGTAAAAAATAGGGGAGAGAAGAGAAAAGATTATGATGAGCATTAAATGCTCATTCATATTTATGCAGCACTTCTGCTGCTTAAAAATATTTATATTAAAGACCTTTAAGATCACCTTTAAATTGTCCCATGCACAGTGCCGGAATTGCTTACAAAACTATTGATGAAGCTAATTCAGGATGGTACATTTCATTTAAAGTTACAGATTTAGTTTTGTCACCAGCTTTCCAGGCTTTCTCGAATCTCTTCTTTTTCCACAAAAAGAGCAATCAAAACTGAGTGAAAATGGTAAAGAATACTTGATATAAAAAAGTAGAAATTTCAGGGAGACCAAAGAGACTATAAAGTGAACATGGGCAATCTCAATTAAATGGTTGTGAAGCTGAACTTTGAGAGCCAAGCAATTTTAGGAAAACATTTGCAAAACTGCTCCTGGAGATAGCTTAATAGATAAGGCAGAAAATGGCTAGTGCTTAGTGAACAGATGGAGAGGATACCTCTGGATAGAAGAGAAATAATAGGTATTCAGAGTGACCAAAGTTAAAGCCAACAACTAATCCACCGACTGCCAGCAAAACAACCAAAAAAAGAAAAACAAACAACAAACATTTGGGGTCATGCTGCATAGGAGAACATCATTTTATAGAGCACATATTTCTGTATGTGTCAGCAGCTGAGTAGTGGGCGGTCTTGCCTAATGGTTGGAGCAAGAGTTTGGCCTTCCAGTTAGAGTTTAATGCAGCCCGGGGGGGGATGCAGGAGTGAAGCCAAGGGTCACGAATGGGAGTCAGAGACCAAAGCCTAAGCCAAAGGGTAGCAAAGTCACAGTCAGAAGGTGGAGCCGAGGGTCTAACCTGGGGCCTGGTCTACGCTACGTGTTTAAATCGATTTAAACAGTGTTAAATCGATTTAACGCTGTACCCATCCACACTACAATGCTCTTTATATCGATATAAAGAGCATTTTATATCGATTTCTGTATTCCTCCGCAGATGAGAGGAGTAGCGCTAAATCGATATAAGCAAAATCGATTAGGGTTAATGAGGACGGAAATGCGACGTATTGCGGTCCGCGAATCCACAGTGCATTCACTGACGCTTTCTGGTACAGCAATCTGAAACTCAGATGGCAGTCGGGTCAGGTATACAGGAAAGGCCCCGCTGAAACTTTTGAATCACTATTTGTTGATTGCCATGCTGTGGAGCTTCTTGATCAGCACGGGTGGCAAATGCAGTCCAAATCCAAAAAGAGTCCAGCATGACTAAGAGATACGGATCTGAAAAATCCCGCCCTTTATAGAGGAGACAAATCTGTTGTATCAGAAGCCTCCGTTAACAGAAGACGAAATGCCAAAGCGTTTGGAAAAATAATCTCAGG
This sequence comes from Chelonoidis abingdonii, assembly GCF_003597395.2. Lineage (NCBI taxonomy): Eukaryota > Metazoa > Chordata > Testudines > Testudinidae > Chelonoidis > Chelonoidis abingdonii. Next base: position 90,845,429 of record NC_133771.1, read on the forward strand.
TCTACCACATGTGCTGCATGTACAAGTGATACGGAAAGCCAAAGAATCAATGATTCAGGAGGTAGGGAGGGGTACTGAAGGACTCCAAGCTATCACACACACATCGAAAAGTATTTGGCATTCTGCATGAGCCCAATCTGACTAGGTTCAACACAGTGTCTCTGGTGTGGTATAAGGAATAGCTCCTCTTTTCTTCCCTCACCCGCACCACTACACACGTGAAAGAAAAGGAAAGACAATCATTCTTGACTTTTTCAGTGTCAACCCTATGTGACTGATGCTGCTGTAGAGAGCTGCCATCCGCCTCCGGTGTCAGCGGTAACGTAACGTCTCATGAACCCTCTCATCTCCTGTGCTTGTTAGACTGGTCAATAGGACTGGCAATAATGCTATGACCGTGAGATGCTTTAGCTAATATGGCCTGGTAACAGTGATCTGGCCTCCCGAGGACTCCAGAGATAGGAGACAGAACGGCAGTAACCATCCTTCATCATAGCAACTAGGGGCTGAGCTTGCAATCACCCTATTTCCTATGAAAGAAAAGATTCTTATGGATTAAGCGAGCATCCTGAGCTACCTCCACCGCTTATTGTTCTGGCCTGGACTGTCATAGCGGCCCCTGGAAGAGCTGCCTCCCTCATTTTATCTCAATTGTAACAATGCTCTGTTTCTTATTCCTGCATTTCTTTTTATAACTTCATGACACAAATGGGGGGGGACATAGCCACTGGTAGCCCAGAGAAGGTTGGGGAGGAGGGAAGCAGGATTGGGGTTGTTGCAGGGGTACTCCCTGTGAATACTGACAACGTGTTTACGGCACTGTGCTCTGATACAACTGGTCCTTCTAGTACACGTTGCCCCTTATTCTAGCAGGACTGACCTATTTAAAACCATAAAGGAGGGATTGACTCAGGGAGTCATTCCCATTTTGCTTTTGCACCCCCGGCTGAATCTCAGCCCAGGGGCAGCTCAGATAGCAGAGGACAGTAGCCAGAGGAGAGAGACAACCGTCATCTCAATTGCCAGTTTACTCCGGCAGTAGACGGTAACAGAATGACTGGTAAACGCATCTGCTACATGAAAAAGCAAAATGAATGGCTGCTGTGTAAGCGCTGGAAGTAATCGCCTCTGTTCCACGGCTCATCCAGTACACATACGGTGCCGGAAAAAAAAAAAGCTGAACGGGCTCCATGGTTGCCGTGCTATGCGCAATCTGCCAGGCAATCAGGGAAAAATGGCACGAAGGATTCGTCAGGCTGTTGTTCCCGGAGGAAGGAATGATTGACCGACATTTAATCCCAGACCAACCCCGCGACAATGATCAACCCAGAATTTCCAATGGGGCGAAGGGGGGAGACTGTGGAAACTATGGGATAGCTAATCGGAATAGCTACCCAAATGCAAACGCTTCAAGAAAATCGACGCTAGCCTCGGACCATGGACGCACAACGCCGAATTACTGTGCCTAGTGTGGCCACATGAAATCGAATTTATAATATCAGTTTTATTAAACCGATTTTAGCTAATTCGATATTATCGCGTAGTGTAGATGTGGCCTAGTAGTCAGAAGTCAGAAAGGATCTGGGAACAGGTTAGGAATGGGTTGAGCAGCCACTGGACAGCTCCTGAGCTTACCTATCAGCCTGCTTCTGTCAGGGCCAGCTGCACTCATTGGATTGCCAGGAGACTGGCTGTGCTAGAGGCTAGGCCCCTGACAATATGTGGCCTGCAGAGGTGTCTGCATACAATTAGCATCCTACCCATGACTCTAAAAAGGTTTGACCTCCTGATGTTCCTGCTTTATTCTGTTTAACTTGCACTATGCAAATTGCTCAGCCACTGCAGAGATAGTCAGGTTGGGCCAAGTCCTAAAGCCATTACTTGGGTACAGATTCTTATGCAATGTAGGGGAAAGGAGAAAGGAATATTACCCTTCCAACCCCTGTACATGCTGTGTGAAGGGCCAGGCAAAACGGGTTCAGTAAGATGCACCTCAAAGGGATGTTGTAGTAGCAATCACACAGCCTCTGTGTGCTTGGGAGCTCAGGAAGGGGCAACGTATGATATTTGTTCCTTCTAACATGTAACAGTACAAACAATACAAGTTTCAGTGCTAAAACAGCTAATATTATTCAACAAACTACAGCAGCACTACAGTAAATATGTTGCAACATAAACCTTGCTTGTGCTCATGTAGGCACTGACTTTTAACAGCATAATAAGCAAAGTTGTGTGGATAACAATGCTCCCATACCTCCCTGAAGAGTCAATAGTGGGTGCAACTTTCACGCAAGAAACCACTTTGATTGAGTTGGTTGAAAGTTTTTCATAAAATAAAACTTTTTATTTTTTTTTTGAGGGTAGGGAGACAAAAATGGCATTTGAATGTAATTGAAATTTTCTCAGAAACATGTTTTTGTCTAAGTTGTCTAAAAATTAAATTGATGCCCCCAAATTTTGGACTTTTGCCATCACTGTTTTTTGGGGGGTGTAGATAGCCACGTATTCGCAGGGGCGAAAGGAAATGCAGGCCTGTTATTTACCAGGCTGCACGTGGCAGCAGACTATATAGGTAAGAGATGCAAGGAGAGTATGGGTCACGAGGCAGACTGCAGACACACACACACACAACTAAAATCAATCAATTTAAAATTTTATTGGGGATAGTTACAAGGGGTAAGAGAGCAGCTTATGATTAGCTAATAGAGTTAACAAAACCTAAAACACACAATGCCTAAAATATCTACTAACAATATTTACAAACAAAATGCAGCATTTAGTAATAACTGATACTTACAAATACAAACCAACACATCACGACCGGCAAACGTAGAAGCTCTATTTGAAACACGTGAGCTGAGAGAGAGGCTTCGAGGTGATCAGGCTCGGTTACGGCATACACGGCATACACGGGATACACGGGACACGTTTTCTCCTCTCTCTGCCTGCACATGGCAGGGCAACCCCTAAAATACTCACTATGACATCACAGAAGTGTCATAGTGGACAGACCCCAAAACCTGTGTGTGTTCGCCTCTGATTGGCACAAGCAATGTTTACACCAAATAGGGGAGCAGGTGCCAAAAGGTCTGGCTTCGCCCCCAAAAGGTGAGGTAACGCATATTGTTGTAGAATGGGTCCAATACTGAATGACAAAAGAAGAGGCCAGGGCAATACCGGTCTGGCAAGTGATACAGGATGCAGACAGGAACCCATTTCAACAGGGGGGTGGGGCAAATTTTCACCCCAAAATTCTTCAAAAACCCAGCATTTTCAAAAACTGAAATTATTTCTTTTTTTCCCCAATGGAAACCTAAATAATTTCCAAATGGAAAAAAATAATAGTTTTCTTCAAATATTTTCATGCAAAGTAAAATATATTTTTGGCAAGCTCTACACCTTTGCTGGTTATCCAGCAGAGAATACCTACATCCTATCCCTGAGTTTACATTTCCTCTTTTATTTTTTGGTCCCACCTACTTTGATTCTTGGCAGCTTCGATGAATTTAGTGCCATGTAGCTTCAGAATGAGACAGTGCTTTTCAGAAATCAGTAAAAGAGAGACAAACAGAAAAAACTGAAAGCATGATGAAGTCATCTTTGTACTGTATTTTAACCAAACCAGTCAGGAGCGCTTTTCTATAACAGATCTTTTCTTAAGTCAATATTTACATACTTCCCTTTTTATTTTTACTCTGGAAATAAAACAATAGGGAAATTGCTTACACAATGGATGGGTTTTTTGTTAAAGAAATTGTGTTACAGCAATGCACCTTTGAATACAGCTTAAACTCGTAAAGTATTTTATTGGATCTAAATTAACTCATCACATTCACAGTAGAACTGAGACAGGTCCAAGCTGTGAAGAATCAGAATCAAATTCAAACTTTTTCAAAGATTCAACGGGATTCAAATCAGGAGCTCAGGTTTGGGACCAAATCTAGATTATAGTTTCAGTGGGTAAAACTCCCTTTATGTAAAGCAGGATATGGACCTGGTGTTGTTTTAATAGAGTTAATATGTATTAATAGTAGCAGTTTTCATTTGTCCCAGAAGTACTTTTCCATCTAGTCTCTTCTCTCTGCTCCAGAGTGGATGCCAATGGTAGACTGAGATTTGATCACAGTAACATTATTGCAAATATTGAACCACATTCTGATATCAGTTACTCTGGATTTTCATGTCTGTAATTGCGATCAACATCCGGCCTGTTATCTTCACACATTTCTCCACTATCTCTGAAAACCAGAGTCAGACTATTTGAGAACTGATTTTGTCATAAACAGATAGTTAAGGGTTAGAGTCTCTTTTACCTGTAAAGGGTTAAGAAGCTCAGTGAACCTGGCTGACACCTGACCAGAGGACCAATGGGGGGACAAGATACTTTCAAATTTTGGTGGAGGGAAGTCTTTGTGCTGTTTGTTTTGTTCGTTGTTCGCTCTTGAGGCTAAGAGGGACCAGATGTACACCCAGGTTTCCTCCATCTTTCTGAATCAGTCTCTATGTTTCAAATAGTAAGTACTAGCAGGAAAAGGAGTTAGTCTCATGTTTGTTTTGCTTATTGTACTGTTCTATATTTGTTTTGGGGGAAGGATTTTTTTTACCTTCTGTTTGCCTGTAACTTGATTCGGGTTGGGGGGGGGGAGGTCTCTTTCTATATGATCTGTACTTGTAAGCGTTTACAGTCCTGATTTTACAGATAATTGTCTTACTTTCTTTCTTTAATTTAAAAGCTTTCTTTTTTAAGACCTGATTGATTTTTTCCTTGGTTTTGATCAAGGGATTGAGTCTAACTCCCGGGATTTCGGGGGGGGAGGAAGCAGGGAATGGTTATTCCTCTTTGTTTTAAGATCCAAGGCGTTTTGATCTGTATAGCTTCCCAAGGCAACCAGGGAGGGTGAAAGTTGGGGGGGGGGAACGAAGGGGAATGTTTTATTTCTTCCTTGTTTTAAGACCCAAGGGGTTTGGGTCTTGGGTTCCCCAGGGAAGGTTTTGGGGGAACAGGAAGTGGGCCAAACACTATATTTTGGCTGGTGGCAGCATACCAAATTTAAGCTAGTAATTAAGCTTAAAAGTGATCATGCAGGTCCCCACTTTTTGGACGCTAAAGTTCAAAGTGGGGAAAAGACCTTGACAGATTTAGATGTGATTGAGGGGCTCCAAGCATTTCTGACTATTTCATCTGCCAGAATTAGTCATTCACTGAACATACCCTGCTCCACAGAGAAAAGTGTGGACTCTCCTGATATAATAATGATAAATAAATACTTAGCTACTAGATAATACTTTCTCTCCATAGATCTCAAAGCACTTTAGAAAGTTCCAGTATCCCCACTTTGCAGATGGGGAAACTGAAGCATAGAGAGGCAATGTGACTTGATTAAGATCCTACAGAGGATGACAGACCTGGGAATAGAATCCATGTGTCCTGGTCTAATGACCCTCTGGGTCATGCTGCTCTCCCACTGCTGTAATATTGTTACACTGTACTGTGTATGTGTGGGGGGGATGAGGGGGGGAAGTGACAGTGGAGTTAAGAGCCAAAGTGCAATGATGTCCTATATCAGAACTAGAATTAAGTAACAAGATGAGAGTCAAAGCAAAGCAATCATGACAATTTCATGCATTTTTAAAAGACTTTTAAAAGGATTTTGACATTAAATGTGCAAGAACTATTTTAAAAAATAAGAATGATTTCTTCTGAAAGGAGCCAGCTCGACAGCCCATGGAGACTAGAGTCCTTGATTATCAACAGGAAAAGGACATCAAAGTCAGCAGAAGCTTCCTCACATTCTCACAGTCCTGGTCCGCAATCCTGTTCTGGGGCAACTCTATGGGTATGAAAGCGCAATTCTGCTCCTTTGCTCATTCAGTCTCTGGCTTTTCTGCTAGCACTGACCAAACTGATACCAATTATATTGGTAGTTTTATTTATTCGGACACTTATGCACTAGGAGCTGGATTCGGAGTACCAATTCATTACGCATAAGTCACCAATGGAAATAGTTTTTAGCTGCTAATAACCTAGGTCAGCACTGAACCAGTGACAAATCAAGAGGCTCAATTTCCTATTTCCAATCCATGGAGTCATCCTGAGGATCTTTTAAATCATGGAAAGATGAGAACAGATGATTTTTATAGAACATCATTTGATAAATGTGGTACTTTGAACGCTTTCATGCAACACAAGAAATATCTAAGCAGACAGCTGTATGGCTACTAAGTCACTGAAGATGATAGGCCTACGCACAGTCAACCTGTGGAACTCCTTGCCAGAGGATATTGTGAAGGCCGTGGCTAAATAGGGTTCAAAGATGAGCTAGATAAATTCATGGAAGATAGGTCCATCAATGGCTATTAGCCAGGAAGGGCAAGGATGGTGTCCTTAGCCTCTGTTCACCAGAAGCTGGGAATGGGTAACATGGGATGGATCACTTGATGATTGCCTGTTCAGTTTATTCCTTCTGAAGCACCTGGCATTGGCCACGGGCAGAAGATAAGATACTAGGCTAGATGGACCTTCGGTCTGACCCAGTATGGCTGCTCTCATGTTCTTAATGTAGACCAGGACAGTAGGCATCTTAGAAGTATGAGTAATTTGCATAGTATTGTGGCTGCTTAAACACGAGGCCTTTGCCATGATCCTTGTGGCAGAGACAATGCATTCAAATGGAGATTCCAGTCTCTTCTTCCATGGAGAACTACTGCTCAGCAATTCCTATACGCAGCCTCATTGAGTAGATGGACTTGATTAGACAGAGATGAAGTGACATTATCCTGTTTGATGTAAATAGCAAGTGGCCTGGACACAGCATTCTGGATCCTAGTGGAGCAGCTGCATCTGAGGAGAGATTCATCGTTGGGAGAAGGTACGCAGCAGTACCTCTACCAGGTGAGCTCTAATTTAGGCATGGGACTTGATAGGAGCTTTGCGACTGGAAGATGCCTTGGAGAAGTGCTTTCTGATGGTGATAGAGTCCTGAACAGATCAAAGCATGCAGGCAGCTTGCATCTCTGCCTCTCAAAATAAACTTGCCACAACAAGAATTTGCAGCATGTGTTCCACTGCAGCATTGAATCAAGCCCGGAGAATTTAAAGAGACCATCAAAGAGGGAATTTAAAAGAGGGGATTGCAATAGTTGAGATGAGAATTGAGTAAGACAACAAACAGATATTTCATGAGAGGCAGGGTCAAGGTGAGGGCAAACTCTGGCAATGTTCCAGTCCTGGTGATAGACAAACCAGGGAGAGATGTCTGAGGAAAAAGAAAGTTCAGGGTCAACAATGACAATGCTCTGTTGATTTCAATTAGGCTACTCACAGGGTTAGGTATTATTCAGCCTGAGTAAGGATATCAGTATCTGGTCCTAACTAATCTTTAGAGGAGGTGGAGGCACAGAAGAGGGATAATATAAAAGGGAGAGAGATGCAAAATAAAATGAAAACAAATACCATATTCAAAATGTGTGCCCCTCTCTCCGCATATTTTGTTGAATTCATGGGGCAATGATACGAAATGCCTGAGTAACTTTGATTTCCATGTTCTAGAGACCAGAAACAATAAAGAAGAGAGGGCCTCACAGTCTCACTCAGCTATCTGCTATTAATTGTTAATTTGGATCTCCACTGGTGTAAGTGAGATCAGAATCTAGCCAAATATAGCAGCTCAATAATGTCTGGTACAGTCAGTTTAAACCCTTATAAATTACAGCTGTCAAAGTGGAACCAAATCTTCTTAATGTGTTTTCCTCATGAAAATATTTTCACATATATCTGGATACTTGCCTAAACCCACCTGTCATTATTTACCCTGTGAATCTATCAGGTATATGGATAACAAAAGCAATAAATGTTAGAGCATAATTTACTGTAGGTTGTCTGGTTTCACTGAATTTCCTGTAGTCCCTAAAGCAAGCATCATCTTTGTTCCTTAGAGCTCCTACAATTGATTAATATTACTAAATAATGTATAGTGTATGAAGTATATAGTGTCACTGCATTTGATTATAAAAATGCATTTCAGCAGAAGATATTTTTAATAACTTGTTTAGTTTCTGCCTCAGACAATAACATTTGTACTTAATTTATGACAGCCAGACAGATAATGCAATATGGTAACTTGCTAAATGGTAACTTCCCCAAGTAATTCTATTGTAGGGGTTGCAGAATCAGGTCCTGAGAGAGCAGAGCATAAATGCTACTGTATACATACATAAATATGGAAATAATATTAATTAAAATGAACTCTCTCCTCAACACAAGTGAAAAAAGTAATATTGTGCCAAACCACATTAGTAGAATGTTCCATTTTGTTATTTTTCCCCCCAGATAGAGTAATAATGAACCTTAAAGTTCAGGAGTTTTTACCTTTTAAAGGCATCAGCAGCATAGCAAGGGCCTGCAGAACTACTAAGGGTTGTGGGGAGAAGGGTGGCAGGGAATTGAAGGGGGAACAAAATAAACGACACATTGGGTGGATGAGTCTGAGCAAGTCAGTAAATGTGCGGCCACGCGAGCTTTAAACGGCAAATGCACTTCACACACCATCCTGCACTTTGCTCAGAGCTGTGAGCTTGAAACACGTCTCCTTGACCTACTGTCCAGGCTTGTCCATGTGTAATGGCTCATGAGTCCTGGTGTCAAGGGGTAGGCTGGGTCACCAGGATAACTATAGGCATTTCAAACATCCCCAACTGGTTTTATTCTGGTCTGGGAAGTTAATTTCCTTGCTGCAGCATTTAACAGAGCAGTGCTTCTAAGATTCGAGCATCATAAACCCTTCCTGGCCATCCCATGAGGATGTGGTGAAACGTCCCTTGTGATTCACCATGCTTGCAGCAACGTTGAAAAGTACCCCTTGCGAGGTTTAACGTACTGGGTGACCCTGGTGCTCCAGTCCCAAGATGGGATATGGATATCCATTCTAATCGCCCCGCCCCCCCCACATTTGGTGAATCCATTCAGCAAAGCATCCACTATGACCTGCACGTTTCCCGAGCACCCATCTTTGCAGCAGCAGCCTTAATGATGCTTTGGCTGCTTGCATCAACAGGCAGCCCCCACAGTAGATTTTCCACTCAAATTGATTCGCCGCAACTGACGACAGTAGCTGTCTGGCTTGCAGTCTCCAGGAGGGCTATTGCCCATCTCGTTCTTCTCCACTGTGGAGGGACTGCTCTTCATCTTGTATTTTGAGGTTTCAGCAGGGGGGAAAAGGCAAGTACAAAAGTTCCATGAAAGTGCCCTACGCATGCAAAAGTTTGCAAGCCACTGCGAATTGTCCCAACACTCGCAAAACCTGTGCACACGGTCCCACCAGTCTGTGCTTGTTTCTGGGCCCAAAATCGACGTTAACTGTGCTAGAAGCCCCATAACCAGCAGATCTCCAAACGGCAGGGCCCGCGGTTTGAGATAATTTATGTCATGTCCTCCATCGCTCTCGTACCGCACTGAGATAGCCGCGCCTCCTCCTCGCCTGGCTTTGCAGGTCCGGTTCAAGCATAGACTGCACGAGAATGCGCGGGTTTTACAACATCCACGAGGTTTGCAGTATTGATGAGCAGGGGTCCATGCTAGCTGGCTATGGTCGTTGCACAGTTTCGCCCAGGAAAAAAGCGCAAGTGGTTGTCCTCTGCTTTCCGAAGGGAGGGAGTTGAGGAGTACCAGACCCGCGACAATGAATTTTTGCCCCATTCAGGCACTGGCTTGTCAACCCAGATCCAAGAGGCGGGGGAGACTGCGGAACTATGGGATAGCTTGGATAGCTACCACAGTGCAACGCTCCGGAAATCTGACGCTAGCCGGACCTAGACGCACACCATCGAATTAATGTGGTTAGTGTGGCCGCGTGCACTCGACTTTATACAATCTTTTATACAAAACCGGTTTATTGTAAAATCAGAATAATTCTAGTAGTGTAGACGTACCTCTGTGTCGTTGTAAGAATGTTCTTAAAGTCACACCCTTTTACACAAGCAACTTCAGAATTGGCTGTTACTTGCTTCGTAACAAAATTGGAGAGCCCAGAAGAGGCAACAACAAAATAATGAAACAAAACCAACAAGAGGAAAAGAATTTAAAATAGCCTAAACATGGGTATTTTCAACACTTAATTGATAACGAAGAACCAAAATAGAACCCCACAAGTTTGAATTTGTGAAAAACTGGGTTTGATAGTTTTCTTGGTTAAAACTGAAAACCTTTATATATATATATATAGTTATTATTATTACACAT
>NC_133771.1:90868729-90934225 GCF_003597395.2 Chelonoidis abingdonii
CTGTCCCTACACAGCTGTACGAACACAGCTGTAACTCCCAGCGCTGCACACCTCCAAGTGTAGCCATACCCAAAGAGTGGGAAACTGACTTTGCCATATTCATCCAGCAGATCAGTGCCAGAGCTAGGAATAAAACCTAGATTTCCTGTGTCCCAGTTCAATGCTCATCAATATGCCACACGTTTTTATTATACTAAAATGTATTGGACTGAAAGTCCACCTCTTAAAGAATGGCGTAATACTAATTTGCACTGTCTAATAAGTAATATCAGAGCTGTTCAGAAAACTGTTCCCCCCTCAAAGAGTTCTGACAAGCACACACTTTTTTGGTTTTCATCAAAACATTCTGCAGAAATTGTTGACTTTTCAGTGAAATATCAAAACCTAACATCAAAAACTTTCCTCTTTTGTGACTTTTATTTTTTCTACAAAATAGGGAAAAAAACAATATGCAGAAAGTAGACACTTTTCCCCACAAGAAAAATTGTTTGATTGAAAACCCAATTTTCTGTCAAAAAAGTTTTGATAGAAAATTTCCAACTAATAAATACTAATAAATACTCTTAATAAATACTCTTTGCACAACTGGTCAAAAATGGTGAACATTTGGAATAAAAACAATAAAAAGAGTCAAAATTTTGACAAGCTTTAATCACAATTTTTTAAAATGATCCAAAAACATACTTACTCACTGAGGGCCTAATCCAAAACTCACTGAAGTCCATGAGAGGTTTTCTACTGAATTCAGTGGGCTTTGGATCAGGCCTTTATTGCAGAACCTCTTAGCAGGGTGGAGCCCCAGCACTTACCACTGGTGAATTTTACCCCTCAGGCTTCTATCTTTTCTGTTTTCAATTGTGGTTAACTACTTTCTGCATAGTGAATGGATAATTCAGTCACTTCCTGTTATCATCTGACTTTCCATCAATGGCAATGGGAAAATTCTGAAAAAGATCAAAGTCAAAGATGTACTGGTGAGTGACAATAAAAGATGATGAAAACCTCAAATGTTTTGTTAATTTGTAATTTTACTTACTACCCTGGAGACACTTAAAACTAGACTGCATGAACTGCAATAAAGTATACATTGTAGGGAACAATCCTGTACTGCTAAGAGGATGGATGAGATGGCCTAATAGGTCTTTCTCTTTTCTAATTGCTATGATTCTACAATGGCAAATGTTATTATGTATTCAAGCTTCAGTATGCTCCTTAGTAATCATTTGTGTAACAAGATGACATGCTTATTCGAACATGATCTCAGTGGACTTGCATCAAAGTAAGCAGAAGACACGTTATTACACTTTTCAATGTAGTAATATGGTCAAATTCATCTGGAGTATAAATGGGTGCAGTCATACTGAAACCAATGGAGAGTTTAAACTATATTGAAACAGTGAAGCCATTTGTCTTGGATAGTTTAGACACAACAAATCCTGCATCTTGGCAGGGGGTTGGTATAGATGACCCTGGCTGTCTCTTCTAACCCTGTGGTTCTATAATAATGTGAGGGTACGTCTACACTGCAATAAAAGACCCACAGCACATCTGTGGCTGGCTTGGATCAGAGTGGGTATGTCTACACTGCTATATAAACCCAGAGTTAAAATTCCTGCTTAAGCCTAACCCGTCTTCCATCTACGTACAAGTCACACTGAAGGTGGATGGTCCGAGTCAAGCCATGATCCAAGATTCAAGCCTTATTGCTTTGCAGTGTAGAAGACCAAGCTCCAAAGGACTCTGTAAAGGCTTGCAGTCATTTGCATTTGTTTTGTAACCACATTTCTATGCAAAAGTACAACATTCAGCTAAATACCAACAGATTTGGTGCCCAGTAAATAGAGATACTTTTTTTTTAGTTTGGCAGAGGGAAAATAATAAGTTTCCTTAAGGTTTTCTGAAAAGTTGTCTTAGTGCCGCTAATCTGGAGAAGTTTGACCAGTTAAAAAGTTATCACTTCTTATCAAGAAATGTCTGTACAAATAAAGCGATAAGAAATATTTCCTTGCATAAGGAGCTTATGTTTTGTATTCCACAAACAGCTACACTACTAGAATTTTATCCTCATTTTTGGTTAATTCTTCAGAGATATTCACTTTTTAACATTACAAGAACCTGTCACTAATCTATGTTGATCTATACCCCACCCAGCTGCATTCTCTTTTCAAACTGCTCTTCTCCAACAGTATGATTCTTTGTTCACTATTTATCTATATCCATTTTATAAATTTCAGCTCAGACTTGGTCAGGTCACTGACCTACAATGATTTGATTGACTGAGGGGCTAGACATGGCTCCTTGCTGACGCTTCCTTAGCACAAAGCTTTGAACTTGACCCTGACCTGGTGATGAAGTGCTGGAGACCTGGTTTGCACAGATCCTCCTTACACCGGAACACCTCTGGTGTCTGTCGTTCTTCCACCTCCAGGCCAGGGTCCTCTTCTACAATGGCTGAATTGCTGCAGGACTCTGTCTGAAGTGGTATGAGGAGTAGTTGAAGGATAAGAGAGCAGAATTCCCTCTGATGTTGTAAAGCTCCTATCCATGCTCATGCTGTCAGCACCTCTGTTGTGTTCCTGGTCCTATTTGCAGGAGCTCTGGGCAACCTCTTTATCTGGCTCCCTCTCTCTGATACAGGGCACTGGCTGTTAATATGGTGTCTAGGATTCATCACATCCACTACAAGCAAGTGGCTGGACCAGCATTGCCAGCTGCCAGAGCTTCCTCCTCTTCATGGCCTGAGTGTGGAGGGAATGTTCCATACTTCCCCACTTTCCCTCTGCCAAGCACGGACCACCAGTTGGCACCCTTGGTTCAGGAAGATGAGATCCAGCACAGTCCAAACCAGCAGCCAATGAGCAAGCAAGTCAGGCATTCCAATACCATGGAGATGGGTGCAGTGTAAGAACCAAAACAGAGCAGATGGACTAGTTCCTAAATCCAAATGTAGTGGTATTTTGGAGAATCTTGCCACTCCTGCAACAGGAGCATTATCAGAGGATTCAAAGTAATAGGAGAATCATCTCTATTAATACTGTTTGGTGAACAGCAACCAAGATCAAAACTAGGCATCGTACACAGGGCTGTGAACAAAGGTACTGTTACCTCCCGTTTAAAGATACTTTCATATTTACTTACCAAGAGGGCTATACAGCCACAGGCCCAGACAGTAGGGGTACCCCAGGCACATTGATATGACCTGTGGCTGAACTATGATCAACTAGAATTGTGTCAATGAGGGGTAGGCTCATCATCTGGCTTTGGCAGTGTCACACTGAGTTACAGTGCACATTTCATGCAGTGTGTGCCTAGCTTACATTGTTCCCTAGGTGGGACGGGTTGCTGTACTTGCATGGGATGGCAATCTTTTGAACAATTTACATGCAGGATCCACAAAGGTGTTAACATTCCTGTGTTTATCCCTCAAAAAAATGGTGGATTTGGGGTTTTGTTTTGTTTTTTCAGATCAAAGACCACCTCAACAGTTCAAGTGAACATCATTGATGTCCTGAATATTTTTTGTCATAGATTAGTCCATGGCAGGACACAAGACGTCAGGCTCTGGTTCTCATTGAGCATGCTGCCACCATATTTTGTCATGTTTATGCTTCTTTTAGGCTGGGCATTGTTAGAACTCAGGAATCGCAGATGGGCTTCAGTTTGGATATTTTTATGCCTCTGCTGGCACATGCCACAGTCCTGCTTTTCCCTCATCTCTGGTTTGAGACTGGAAAATACATTTTGGCTCCCCAGGACACAGTCCTTGTGCTCTTTAGTGAAAAATGATTGGAAGAATAGGGGTCGAAGGACTTCTAATCAGAAACAAAAGGGATTCAATAGAGTTACTGCCTGTTATTGTTTCATTCTCCTGTCACTGCCTCCCAATTCTGTCGTAGATCAGGCCGGGAAAAATACTACCCAGGAACTAAGAATACTTATTTGAGCCCTTGGGAGTAGAGCATATCTGCAAATACTAATCCTGGATTCTACCAGCCTGATGGTTCACATCTCAGTTGTGTGGGATATGTTCAACCTAGGCATTCATTCTTGTCTTAGGGAATTTTTGGCAACTAACCTGTTAGCTTCATCTGTGATGGGTATTAGATAATCACACAGAGGAATTAGATTAAATGCCCATCTGGGAAACGAGAGAGAGCAGAGATTTATTTAAACTCTAATCCAGTTAGTGATGTTGGAAAGGGAAAAACATTTAACTCCCAGGTGTTACAGTCAAGTGGGACACAGGAATCCAGTCTGACAGGCATTGTGGGTGATTTCTCCTATTACAGGTGCACAGTTCCTGAGCATGAAGAACATCCAGCCGGTACAACATAGGCTGAGAGACATCTAAGCAACATGAGAGCCAATTATAAGATGAAGTCCCATAGGTCCCCCTATTGCAAGAATCATCTCCTGGTTTGTAAGGTGATCTATCTTAATTACTGTAGTGAATAATGTCACCTGTTTAATTTAATTATATTGCCACCTTCACACAACCTTGCAGTACATTACACAGGATAAATGTGTATTCAGGGGGATTCTCTAGCATTCCCTCTAGCCCTAAGGACAGGGTATGTTTTGAGAACCCAGATGGTAGGATGAAGTCTTTGCAGGAATCTTGTCAGCAGAATCCCTTGGCACCAACATTTACTGTGTCACCAGCTTGCAAAGGAAGTTTGAAGAGTCAGTTTTTCTATACAGCTACAAGAGATGGTTTACTACTTCTTGCCCACACAACTTTCAGCCATCCATATGCAGCCCAGTTTCTCTCCTGGGCTGAATTTAAAGTACGTAAATCATTCAGTTTCCTTTTTACTGCTATATACATGCTGCTATTTACTATGGCTTAACTGTGTTCTCCCTATGCTTTGAGGTTTGATGAGTCATTCTGATATCTGTAGCAAGCTCATTACTTTTATACTTCATTATTAACAAGATTTATGTGATACTTTAGTTGTGATTTTTTTGTTTCTGCCATGGATAATCTTTGCAGGGGGCTTAGTTTAAGTGCTCTTGCAGGATATGGTGAAAGAGGAACAGAAATTTATTTATGCTCTAATCCAGTTACTGGAGAGGAGGACATTTTTTAATTCCTGGGGAGGGGGATGGAATAACTAGCATTACCAACAGTGCTTAGAATACCAAATTCCTCAGCATGAGACATAAGTGATTAGTGTAGCAGAGATAACATGTCTGGCATCTAGGCTGATGCAGATCCAATTACAGAATGATGAAGGGTCAACTTACAGGAGACTATGGCTAGCCCTATGTGGAGGCAAAAGTCAAGAAAGAGCCCCATCCACATCTCCACGTCAGCCAGCGAATCTAAGCCAGCACAAGTGAGCATGTTAAAGGTAGAGGGTGCTCCAACAAGTACTTTATCAGAGCTTCTGATTCTCCAGGACAATCCCTCTACAGCCTGACTCCTATTAACTGTACCTTCCACCAGAATTCAGGTCATGAGTTAAAAGAACAGCCTGGGTCTTAATCTGAAAGGCTACTGCTTTCTGAAGGCCTCTCTCTGTTTTCAGCTGCCTCTCACTATGGTGTCTGATCACCTATAATGATCATGAAAATTTTGACCTCTTTAATTCAATAAAGCTGCAGCCTTCTCACCACTTTTTATTAAACTACATATGTTGTGTGCTCATTCAGGTGTGTCAGCTTCAGACAATGTTTAGCTAGGAATACCAAATAAATCATTTACAGAGCTATCCAAGGTAAGCTATGAAAAAAGAGTTCCTTGTCTCTCAAAGGTCACCTGAATAAAAACTAAGGGCCTGAGGCTAAGCTCTAAGGTTTTTAACATCCCGTTCTGGAGCTTCTAAAATATAAAACTACAAAGCAGTGACTACATTTTTACAATACACATATATTGGGAGATTTTCAACTAACATTGTCCAATTGGCCAGGCAAGTAGTTAGAACTGTAATCAGAGAAGGCTGCCAGATCTTTGTAATAAAGTGATGACCTGAAGTCTAAGCCAGCCTTGTCAGATATAATTTGTAAGCCAAATCTGTCAACTAGTCAGAATGCTGGACAGTCCACTATCCATTTTCATCATACCAGTACAAATAGTCAGTGATTTCTTGGCTGTAGGGAAATGTACCCTGCAGATGTGAAGTGAGGCAAGAGGGTTAAAGCCAAGAGATTTTAACTGCCAGGCAAATGCAGTAATTTCCCAAAAATGTGCTGCCTGGAATTTATTATTGCTATTATTATTCAGAAATGGAAATTTTCAAATATTACGCAAAAAGGCCATACTCAGCCATTTACGGAACAAAATCATCTACACCTGTCTGATGTCATAGGAATAATCAAAAAGCTTGGACCAAAAGGAAAAGCTGCTGCTTCTAATGCCAGCATAAAATGAATAGTAGTCCTACTCTAAAATGGCAGCTTTATACCACAGGCCCTCACCTGTGAAATCATCCAATCAGTGACTAGCATTGTCTAGACATGCCAATCACCATGAACCTGGCAAATGCTTACCTGTTTGAGGGCAGGACATGGATTTAATAGTTACACCTACTGACTGATTCATCAACTTAAAACAAAGTTATAGGCAAGATGCTACTCATGCATTAGACACTCAGTGGGATAAGGCGAGGAAGGAACGCATTGCTGCTGGAGCCTCCCAGTAGGAATTCTGGGACACTCAGAGGAAGCAGGGATTATACTCACAACCAGGGTCTGGCCTATGTTTGTGCAAGAACAAAAAAAAATGGATGTCTTTTTGCACCAGCATCCCTGTGTACCAAGGTCTGGCCAGAATCTGCCCTATATCATTAGGGCTGTTGCAGTGCTTTCCCAAAATCTCTGTTCTGAATTATCGTCCCTCATCCTCTATGGTCTACATTTTGTAAAACAGCAGAGTGAAGATCTAGAAGGAGAGACATAATCCCGTGCTATCTATCCGATGCTGTATTGTCTTTCCGTCTGTGCACTTCACAAAGACAACTGTGAAATGGCTCATGCAGCATTATTGGGCTGATTTATAATCTGTTTCCAGATGCTTTCCATTCAATGTAGAGAAAAGCAGACTCTCTCACCAAGGAGCCATGTCCTTCTAGTGAATTTGAGATAGAGCATCTGCAGTGAATATCCAACCAAAACCTTCACTATGATATTACCTTTATCTCTTCTGTTTTGGCACACAGACAGCTTTCAACAACTACACTGTTTTCTCAGCCATTTCCCCAAAAAGATTTGAATGGTTCAACAGAGTATGGCATGAGTAATCATTTTAATGTAACAGTAGGAGGATATCACTCCTAGAGAACGCTAGGATCTTGTCTGTTACGCCCTGCTAGTAATTAGTTTTGGTTTGGTATGCCAATTTGCATATATAAAATATAAAAACACAATTAGTCAGTATTGTTTGCATAACGTTCATTTTATAGCTCAAGTCTATCTTTATATTGGCAATCTACTTGCAACTGTAGCCCTTATGATCATTTGAGCCCATCAGAAAAAGAAGTAGTTATTGATCTGTTCTTTTAAGCTGTACAGATCTGCAGAACCCTTCTGTTGAATTAATTAGACTTCAGTAGAAGTGGTATTTCCTTTGTCTTAATCAAAAATATCCTAAGTATATCAAGTAATTCTGTTATATTATCCACCAGGTAATTATATGAAGTGGATTGAGAGTAGAACAGAAACACTAGTTAACCCTTTGCAAATATTGAAAACAGAGCTATCAAGATCTATTTCTGCCACAAGAGCAAAGTAAAGCACTATTTCTGTCAGTTTGACACATGCTCTGTTTTCCATGTCATGAGAGTTGCGTTGTTTTTGGGGGGTTTTTTGGGCAGGCCGGGAGGAAATAAATTATGTAAGAGACAAACTGGTAAAATCCAAATTTCTGACATCCTTGATGTTCTTCTAAACATTAGGAAAGAACAAAACCTGATTTGAATGAATGAAGAAATGTTTTCCTTCATTCTGCTGACATTGCAATGAATAACTCCAAGTATCAGCAATCAGAAGTAACCTCCTTTTGTGTTATATCACCAGATATGAGAAGATGATCTTAGATAAAACCTGAAAAAAACCACCTGACTCCACCCAGTGCTTTCACTGCCTAGATCTCCTTTCAAACAAAGGGCTGGATTTTTCAAAAGGAAAGTATATATATTTGTGCTTTCAAGGTCAATGATCAGTGGTTTTGCTATCACTGTGGATCAATGGTTTTGCTATCATTGTGGTTCCCATCAGCTGGACCTGTGGGTTCTCAGATACTCTGAGAATCAGACCTGTCTACTTTACAAGTTGAATGAATAATTATAGATCTTTGACAATCATGCGAACTTCAAAATGTATAGGTTAGTATATTAGTAGTAATGAATGGTGCTGTTATCTACATACTGGCATTTACTAGGCTTCATAAATGCCCGTAAATACCTTTTGATTAATTAAGTCTAATAATCTCAGGAATATTTATAGGGTCATACCCATACGAAAATAATGGGGAATTCAAAGCAGTGAAGAACCTGTATTGGGGGATATGGACTAAAACAGGCAGTGAGCAGAGAGGGAGAGAAGCACACTGACCACTTCAAAGAGCCTGGCAAGTAGGCCCATGAACAGCGATGACAGACACATCAAAGGACCTGAGCCTGCACATATCAAAGACAACTGCAAAACTTCCATGGGCTACCTGGGAACAGGATAAGGCCATTTAACCCCAAATAAGAGGTGAGCAGTATGCAACATGAAACAAATCCACAACTTTCCCCTCCATCACAAAACACTAAGCAATGGATTGTAGGAAACAGGCTTTGTAGGTGTGCTGTCCTAAATACACGTGTCGGGGCTCACAATTCTCTTCCCTTTCTCTTGCATTGTTGTAACATGTTGCCATTTGTGCAAAGCCCTCTTATTGGTTAGCTTTCCAGGACTCAGAGCTGTTGATGTCTGGAGATAGATGCAATCTCTTATTGACAGTGAATCTTTTCTGTTGCTGTTCTATGTATGAAAATCCTATTGGCTTCAATGGGAATTCTGCATGTAGAGTGAATGCATGATCAGGTCCAGTTTTCTCTGAATATCCACCATGAGATTTGAAAATTTCACCAAACTCAATGTAAAATATTTTATGACTAATAATGCACCAAATTTAGTAAGCACTTATCCCTCCAGAGTACTAAGGCCCAATTTTGTGTGTTGGAAATTGTTAAAGGACTTAGTGACCCTTCTTCCCACTTTAACAGTGTAAACTCCCGGCTCTCCACCCAGCCTGCTGCCTTTGTGGATGACAGTTTGTCTTTCCCCATTCATTGTATAGGGAGCCTATGCACCTGACAGCTTTATGGAGAGCAGAATTGTTTGTTCCTGTGACTTTCTAGATGCCTATGACTTAGGGTCATTATATTCAGAGTGGCAATCCCTAAGGCCCTTCATAGATCCCACCCCACATTACCTGCCTGCTGATGTCTTCTCTGACACCCTCCAAATCTCAGTTAACACCCCCTTCTGGCAGTGGAGGATTAATGCATGGGCCTATGGGGCCCGTGGTCAGGGACCCTGGACAATTTGGGGGCCTGCACAGGAGCATCAGAACCTGGGTAGAAGTGGGGAAGACACCGCTGCCAGAACTGTGGCCCTGCCCTCTGCTTCTCTTCTTCTCCTGGGGCACCACCCCCTTGCCAGGCCAGAAGTTGGAGCCAGGCAGTGGTAAGAGCCGCCCTGGGAGCCCAGGCTACTGTGGGGAACCCCAGACCCTCCACCTGCCCTGCATGGGGCCCTGGGACCTGAGATCAGCACCTAGCCCATGTCCCCATGCCTCCAGGGCATGCTGCTGCCAGTGGGACCTGGGCTCGGGGCTCTAGTCCGGCCTCCTGCTCCTCCCCGGGGTCTGCAGACATTCTCTGCAGGGAGAGAAGGCCCTTCCCTGGCCTGGGAGGCTGCAGGGAGACCCAGGAGGGTCACTGGCAGTGAGGAGCCGGATATGGAGGACTCCTCCAGCACAGCTCCTGCTACTACTGTCCCTGCCTCAGCAGCTGCCGCAGTCCACCCAGGCTCACTCAGTGCCTGCACTCAGCTCCCACTGCCAGGCTGCCCCTGCCAGGTCTCTGCTGCTCCAGGTGACAGGCTGCCCCTGCAGCCTCCTGGGCTTTGTGCCAGAGGCAGCAACAATGTGCAGCACCACTCCTTCTGTAGCCTCTGGCTTGAGCCTTGCAGTTTGGAAGGGCAACACCCTCATTACCTCCCCCAAACTCGGCCCACGCTTACCTCAGGCTACTATGCCGATGTTAAAAAGTGGGTGGGCATGGCTCTCCCACTTTTAAAAGTGTGTGTGTGGGGAGACATGGCCTCTTTGGGCCACCCGGTTCTGGGTGTAGGGGGCCCAAATGTTTTTTTTTGTTTGTTTATCAGGGTCCCATACATTTTAACCTGCCTCTGTCTTCTGGAATCTACCTTAAAACTTCTTCCTTTAACCAGCTATTTCCCTTCAGGCTTAGCAAATTTTGGAGAAGGTACACATTGTAAAGCAATGTCTCTGAAAGGGAAAAGAATACTGTACTAATTTAAAAGGCATTCCATTCACGTATGGTGCTGTATAAATTATTAGTTGAAATAATCATTTAATGATTTGCTAATGACTAACATATTTGCACTAGTAGCAAACCTTCAAAAATTGCAGCAGAGGTCATCTAAAAGTGCAATTGTTTGATAGTAAATGAAACAAGACTACCAGGTATGTACCAATATGTGTGCTACTGCAGTAATACAGTAAATTTGTTCCAGATGATTATATTTACTTTTATTTACTTAAATTATTTGCTGTGGTTAATTTTTCTTTGCTAAACTCTTGGTCACACACAGAAATCACTCTTAACTTAGAATACCATGGAGTTATCTCTTTTCCCTCATCTATGGCTTCTATTCTTTTTGGAAAACTAACCCAACTAAATGTTACTCCAAGCCTTCCAGTATCATTTTATTCAATCACTTTCTCTATAACTTGGCCACTGTACCCTTCCTCATGCACCGTCCCAGATCTAGAGATGCTATATGTAAGTCATATTCTAAACTACAGATCCTACATGTATATCATATACTAATTAGCAGAGAAGAATTTTGGCACCTCTGTGTAACAGGTGTTATATGAATTACATAGTATTGTTTCTGAAAACAAACCCAGTTCATATAATCTAAGGCTCAGAGCAGAAGACCTTTACCTACTTACTATTTTAGTAGGGAAAACAGATGTTTCCTGGTTATTGGATACTTTGGACTCAATTCAGCCCTACTATAAATGGGTACAATTCCATTTGAAATGAAGGAAAGTTGTGCCTGATAATGCCCAATGTGAATTCAGTATTTTCAGCCAACTCTCGCCCTGCTGCAAGTAGATGGCATTCTACTGAAGGTAACAAAGCTGCCCCAGCTTTATTTCAGGGCTAAAAATGGTCATTTGCCTTTACAGAATCATTCAAATCAAGAACAAAAATCTGGCTTTAGTTTAGGAATTCTGAATCTCTCTCATGGACAGGAGATTCAAGGGTGTTGTCCCTGGGGAATTTATTTATTTTTACACTGTAGTATCCCCCCTCTGAAGTTGACTTGAAAGCCAAACTGTTGCTTATATTAAAACACATAAAGTACAGTAAACACGACCCTTTGACTCCCAGCAATTTAAATGCTAACATCAATTGCAAACTGCTGAAACCTTTATGAAGATGTGCGATATATGTCTGAATTAAAGCTGAATTCAAAAAAAGTGGCTTAGAACTATAGAATAATATTTAACCTCAGACCTTGACAACAGCATCTCAAAATTCTATTTTTTCTGTAAAATCTCAGCCACTCCCAGCAATGGAGTTATTCCTTACTTGTGCTGCAGTTGCCATGTGCCAGTAGGCAGGGATGTAATGGAGACAGTATTCCTTAGACTAATACATTCTGCTGTTGCAGTTAACTTTCAGGACAAAGCAAGAAAAAACAAAAGGTTAAAGAAAGGAAAATTCAGAAGGGTCTATGGTCCATCGAAAGGATTAACTTGGTCTCCTGGGTGAGATTCGCTATGCTGATCTGAAAGACTAAGAAGACTTGTAGCTGTGGTGGCTGCCAATCTGCTAAGCCCCTTAAAGCCTGAATTGGCATATATCTCATCTTCTTCTGAATTACTTGCTCCATCTGTGTTTGCTTGTGTCCATACTGACAGCTGCCTGCCACCTTGGCAAGAAATCAATGCAATCTGAGATATCTCCGTAGACATATAGTGTGTGTACACTCAAAGGCACACAGCACTAAGGCTAACAATGCTGTTATTCAACCAGTTTAGTAAAATGAAGGGTTCCAGGTATCCAAGTATGCAGAATAATTCTATCATTGGGGTGCTTGAATCTATTTGCACAACGGTAACTGAGCAGGTATTGATTCACACACGTTAGCGTCAAGTACTAAAGATTTCCATATCCGCTAACTTTCAGTTGATTAAAAATTACACAGATATACATTGTTGCATGAAAAAAAATAATAAATAAGAAGTTTGTCATACTCAAGCTATTTTGTTTTTGGAGAGAAGACTATCTCAATCTTGAAGCTGAATAATATCATAAGCAAGAGGAGATGGAAAAGTCACTGTCTTTGGGCTTCAATCATAATAAATGCAGACATGACAATAGCACGTTTTGTTATGTTTACAGAGAAGATACGTGCCTGTTGAGTGATTAATTTGAGAAAAATCAAAAGTTTGGGCAAAGGTGTTAAATCTACATACCCATCACATGATCAAAATGTAGTTAATGGATTGCAAAGTTCTACAGCTGGAATTGGCAAATGTTGCCATTAGCGATGCGCAAAGAGTTAACACTCTCGGCTGGTATTGTGAAATTATGGCCTTGCCAGAGTTTATCAAACTGGCTTCAGCCCACCTGCATTGTTTCCCCAAAACGGTCCCCAAAAACAGAAACATAAGGGAGAGAAAAAACATGTAAACAAAAATCTAACTTTGATGTTTCTGCAAATTTTCTAGAGAGTGTCAGTGAATCCTTACGCACTGAGGCTCATGTGTGCACATCACACATTGTATTTTCTCATACATAGTCATAGACCAGCTCAGCATTCTGCATATGCTGTGATCACATATGCACACTATATATGCCAGTCTCTGTTCCATATGTGCATGCAACAGGGGATTAGGAAGAAAGAATAAAAATATGAGTAAATCAAATTGTGCAACATTTTGTAGTATTCCATTAGGGCTCCGTTGTGCCATTTAGGCTCAGCCCAGAGTTAGGAATAGTGCAAAATGCGTCCTGAGCTCTCTGCTGCACAGTGGGAATACACACAATGCTACACTCCTTCATGGGGTGCAGCACCCTCCCACCTCATCCCAGCTCCACTGGAGCCATAGCCCTCCTTCTCCTTGGAAGGGCTATGCAGTCTGAAAGCAGTAGCGAGACAGCAGGCCCTGCGCTCCCCTAAGCATAATGATTGCAATTATGCTTGTCCTGGTCTTGGGCCATGCACATTTAGGGAAGGCTCTTGTTTCTTTCTCCCTCCACTGCACATCTCCATAAGGACTAGACACACTTCAACTCTTAGTGAGTTAAAAGGCCATATGAGTGAAAAAGTCCGTCACCGACAAGGGGCCTAGTTCACTCTAGGGTTTACTCTGACAGACCTTCCAGAAGGCATCTGGTAGTGAATAGTCCACCGTGAGGTGTCTTCAATTAGGACCCACAACCATTCAGCACCACTGAAAAAAGAAGTGTGTGGTGCTGAATGGAGAGGAGGTATAGCTCGGATAGTGGGGATGTACTGAATCAGTGTGTGGTTTCTGTCTGCATTTGCAGCTCCCTGTGCCAGTGGGGTTGAATGTAGCCCACTGTAAATACTGCATGGTATGTTATGATAATGCATCTGAAGAGGCTGAGTTTTATGTGCTGCTTATTAATAAATGATAGCGCTCCACCGGTTTTCAAACAGTTCAGCAAGAGTTCACTGCCTCTAGCCTCAGCCTTTAGAAGATGTAATATTATTTATTTATTTTGGGATTTGTAAAATGCACTCATGACACACTCTGCACACAGAAAAATTTAAAACAATTTACATAGTTAATTGACAAAACATCAACCTAGATAGATTCCTACCCTTGAGTGCTGCTTCATACAGTATGTTTCCAATTCCTGCAGTTAGCCCCTTCAGGCAAAAAGCTGAGTAAATAGACTGGCCTTTCACCATGCCTAGAAGGTCAACAAATTCAGTCTGTCAAATGAATGGGTGATGTGAATTCCAAAGCTAAGGACCCTCCACCAACAATATTCTGCCTTCCGCCCCCAGTCAATTTTTCATGTCTCCTTATAAAGCTCATGCACAGTAGATAGACATATGGAGGTTAATCCTTATTACTAGTGACACTGAAAAAGCTTCTGACAGATGCACACTGGGTCCCTTTTGGAAGACTGCACATTATGGAGATGATGGGGAGGATATTTTGCACAGAACTGCCAGGAAGCTTAAAAACTGTACTAGGAAAAAGACTGTGCTTTTGCACTACATGTTTCATTTAATAAACCCCTAAGCCTCAAGGTAGGGGAATGTACAGTATTTGAGCAGATAATCTATGTAACAAATTAATCTCTGAAAAGAACCTCAACAGTTATGCTATTTACTAAGCTGTATCATGCTTTTTATTCAATAACTAAGCCCCATGTCCCCAGTAAAAACATTTGATTACTCAAATACCCTCTAACTAAAACTGCTGGTGCTCCCCTTTTACACTCAGAAGGTTATATTTCTGCAGCGAGGCAGACACGTGAGCTCTCCTACTTGTGGACTATGTATCCACCTTTGCATAAAGCGCATGCATCACTAGGCTTCCTCTCGCACCAGCCTGTCACCATATAACTGTGGGATACTGAGATGAATCATCAACCTTCCAGACAGAAGAGATATAGGACCAGCCACTGCCCTGTGTGCTGGTGACACTAGTAAGAACACCATGCATCCTCACAGCAGTGGGGCAGGATGCTAATTCAGCAGGATTCACTGAGCCCTAGCTAGGCAGTGGGGCCCAACTAACATGCTTCACAACACTCCACAGCCCCAAGGAGGTATGGTCTGATGTTCTGAAGATAAACCTGACCTACGTGGCTCCCAAGTGAATGGCAGGTGTGAGGGTAGGGACTGAAAAAGGGGATGACTGATTCTCTTTGCAACAGCAGTAGGAGCATGCCTGAGCAAGTTTCCCACTGAGCCATTCTTTGCTGCACTGGAAGGATAGGCCTGAGGCCCTCTGTTCATCTGCTATTGCTCCACTTCCCCCACATGCACTATGTGGCACCGAGCAATAAGGAAAGAATTGACACTTGGTGCTGTAAACCTAATCTGAATCCCTGAAGATGTGCATCTGGCAGTAAGTTATCTAACAAAAGGGCAATAAAAGTTGTTTCTCTGTCCTGCACGTGAAGGCCTACCCCAGAAAAGGTCAGTCTGGTGTGCATAAATTGTGTGACTGTATAGGCCAGCAGGCCTCAGCGTGTCAAACAAATGCCATTTCAAATCAAATGGAACTCATTTATTATAAATGAAGCTTTGTAGGAAGGCGGTTTCATACTTTGTTCATTAACAATATATACTGTACATGACTCTGCTACAGCCTGGGTAAATGGTTTCAATCAGGTAGCTTATGAGTTGGAAGGACGATCTAGTCAAACTTTTGGGCAAAAATTCAATCTTCCTGTATAGGCTCGGATCAGTCTAATCAAAGGAGGCAAGAAGGGGAAAGGAATGTGGATGCCTAGGTCAAAGTTCAATGTAGAATGAGGAGCAGTTCTTGTTGAAACTCCCTCTTCTGTTATACAGCTTGTA
This sequence comes from Chelonoidis abingdonii, assembly GCF_003597395.2. Lineage (NCBI taxonomy): Eukaryota > Metazoa > Chordata > Testudines > Testudinidae > Chelonoidis > Chelonoidis abingdonii. The sequence goes on from NC_133771.1 coordinate 90,884,552, forward strand.
ATAGTATATTTATTTTCTTTTAGAAGGGTATTTTTGTGGTACTTCCTTGATGAAAGCACAGTTCAAAATGGCTCTATATACGACTAGTCTAGACAGAGATGCAAAATAAAAAAAAATAAATAAAAGAAGAGAGAAGCCACTTTGAAGTCTCCTTACCTTCCATCTCTTCTCATCTGCTGGACAAAATATAATGCATTTTGTTTTCTGTAAAATGTTAGCTTCAGGAAAATATATTTTCTAGGTAATCATCCAAAACCCAATATAATCACCCAAAAATTACTGTGGTTTTGGTTTAGATCCCATCCCTACTATCTCCAAAGTTCAGGAACATCTAGATAGTGGAAAAGTCTAATTTTCTCTTGTTTAAGCCAATCAATAGTAACTCAGCAAGAGTCAATGAATTTACACCAATATTAAACCAATGAAAGTGGGATCAAAAATAGGCCCAGTTTCTCATAATCATTTTCTTAGGCTCCAATCCTGGAAAGACCTACTTATACTCATGCTTAACTTTAAATACAAGCATAATTGTAGTAGTTTCAAGTCTTCCGAGCGTGTGGGCTTAAGACAGTAACTCATCTATAATAAATAACAGATAAATTGGACCTTAGACCTGTCACTGATTCAAAGCTGACTATTGACTGTCCTGACGTTGAACTAGTGTAATGTTGAGAGAGAAGTTCCACACTGGCATTAAGAGAAGGATACATTCTCTAGCAGATTGTTTTGTTTTGTTTTTTTGAAGGCAGCTGTTTGAAGCTCCTCAGACGTATGGAATGTTAGAGACTGATTAGTGGTCAGAGTGCAGGTGAAGCAGTTAAAGGTGTGTGATAAATGATGCTTCTCACGTGATTACTATTACCACACATTTGTTTTCTCTTTTTCTCTGATCCATAATTAGAGATGGGCTTTAATCAAAACTCCAAATTTGAACAGTTCTAAACTGTCAGGTGTTGGAATCTGTATCTGGAAAATAAAATGTTGCATCTCTGGCCCACCTCTAACACAAACATGTCTATCCAGATATATATTCAAGTTCAATTGCTATGTATAAAATATCTGTTTGTAGAGAAGATTTCCTAAATTGTCGTATAGTCTAAACAATCATTGAGTGAACACGCTGAGGTCTTTTCATTTTAGCTGGAATCAACTTAGTGGGCAAGAAATGCATCTAATTGTTACGCTAGTTTCCATGTCAGCAAAATAACAGATGGACGGTATAATGGAGGAGGGGGAACTTACTTTTTGTTTGTTGAGCAGGTGCTACATTAACTATCCCATGGAACTTTCTCAAGTGTATTTGGAGCCAGTTGTAAAGTAGCCAAGAGCAAAACTACCATTTGGTCCTCTAGACATCCAGCTGTGCAGCTGTAATGCCCCCATAAGCAGCTGAGGCAGTGAAGACACTGACACCTTGTCACTTCTCCTTCAACCATTTCTAACATCCCTTCCCGCGCTCCCCTCCTTCAAAAAAAAAAAAAACCCAGGAACTGCCTTCCTCCCACTACACACACAACCCAGCTCAGCCAGCTGCCAGATATGCCTATCAGTCCATGTTAGACTAAGTGCAGCCACAGACCAGGGTGATACCAAGTTAACATGGTTTTCTGGTGATTATTGCATTCAGCAAATCAGAGGATGGAAATAAGTTTGCACACATGCTAAAAGGGGCTGCATAAGCAACACAATGACAGGCTTTGTTGTAAAGAAATGATTTGGCCTGCCAAGTAACTGCCATCCTGCTGGAAACCAGGGTCTGTATTTAATAGTAGTGCATAGAAAACTTAGCCACTGATTAGAGTGAAGCACTCAGAGGGAGAGGGGTTTATTGCCATTAGAAGAGATCCTGTAGGCATCCAGAGTGGTCTATCCCTTGAAGTTTGCCCTGAAGGTCAATACAGTAGGACTATTTTTGAGCAGGGTAGAGACTGAGCTCTGAAGCAGAGGGATCCTCACTGCAAATCCCCTGCCAGCTGCTTCCCCTGTATATAAGTGGGGCTACACCTCACATCTCTTCTGGTTCCATTGTGGTATAATGAAGGGCATAGGGAGAGAGGTGGTCTCATCTATTTAAGTGCCAGTCTGTTTAGGGATTTTTAAATCAAAAGCCTATTTTTGGTCAAATGTCTGCCTGCTCTGGCATTTAAAAAAAAAAATAAAAGCCAGAATGAGGAACACAACAAAAACTAAGCAGACGAGGAAGAGAGGGTGCAGGTAATTACAATAATTTATCATCGTTTCATTGACTTCTGTTTCAAGACTCAGAATTTCTGCAGTAGTGATGAAGTTCAAATATAGATCAAAACTTCCACATTAGAATTTTGCTTTGAACAATCTATACAATTTATAGGAACAAATCATTGTATACAATTTATAGATAACACGAAGTTTGTCCAAAAATGTGGTCAATTCAGTTTTGAAGTGAGTGATAAATCTCACCAGAAGGAAGGTAATATATGAAGAAAAAGTCTTAATTTGTTGGAAAAAATGAGTTTTAGGGTTTTATCCAGTCAGCTGCTCAGCACCGCACAGGATTAAGCCCATGACAGGGCTAGCCATGGGATTGGGAGGGAGTACAATAACCTGGCACTCTGCTGTCACCACCAGATTGGATAACCTTGTTCTCCTAATATCTGGAAAGGGCACATCTTGTTTTGGTACATATATGAACTTTAAAATAGGGCTGATAAAAAAATTATCTTTTTTTTTTTTTTTTTTTTTTTTTTACAGAAATTTAGGTTTTCAACTACGCAAAAATCTTTGCAGAAAGTTCTGCTTTCCTCGAAAATGTTTCTTTTTTTTCAGTGGAAGCCCTCAAAACTGAATTTTTTTTGGCTGAAACCTATTGTTTTAGTGTCTGAGCGCTTATAATTCTGAAGTAGAGTAGATCAGAAATTTTTCAACAAAACTTTTTTCCATTTGTAAATTCTGATTTGTCTAACCTGAAACTTTTAGTAGGAAAGGATCAGTTTTGATTAATTTCTCAAATTGAAAAACTGTTTTAAAAATTATGAAATTGTTGAAACAACCCATTTTGACATTTTCAAAATGAAAATTTTCCATTTTGCAATATAAAACATTTTTTTTGTTTAGAAATTTAAACTATAGTTTTTTATGGGGGTTTTTTTGTTTGTTTTTTTAAGGGTCAAAATCTAAACAAAAGATTACAAAATTATCAAAATGAAATGTAGAATCATAGAATACTTTCAGAGGACACAAAGAACCATTTCAATTGACCAAAACCAATTTTTGGAGGGGGAGAGTTTTTGGTTTCCAAATTTTTTTGATATTGACTTTTTATCCCAATTCAGGATGGGAAAATTCTCCAAAATCTTCACTGGATGGGAAGACCTTTGCCCACCCAGCTCTAATCAGAAGCACTTTTTGCTTCTATCCGTTCCTGCAGCAAGGAAATAAAAAACACTTCATTTTCCACATTTCCAAAAGAGAGAAAACTACAGGACCAGATGCTGTGACAGTGGTTGTGAACAGTGAAAGAACCCACTACTATCAATTATAGACTTTTATGCAGAGCTATTTGGGTAAATATTTTGCTATGGTTTTCCCCTGAGGGAAAATTTCAACTTCTCATTGAAAAAACAAAAACCATATATTTTTTGCCTAAAAGCTAAAGGAGTTTATGCTAAGCCTAAGAAAACAAGCAATGCATGATGGATGAGAGAGAGATGGACAATTTGTATTACATACATATAGAGATATTGAGTTATTGGTTGACAACCAACCAATCCATTATTAGTTACACATTTTCTTAAAAGTGTCATAGAGGAAGTAGATCTGGAGGAGGAATATGAAGGAGAGGGCAGTGGCTTTATGGAGACAAAAGAAACTTGTAAGTTTTTTGTGAATATTTAGTAGCAAACAATGTTTTCTGTTTTGCCCTATTTCATGAATTTTAGTAAATTAGCAATGGTAAAAACAGTGATCCAGATCTTCTGAAGGTCCATTTACTTCAATTGAGTGGTGCCAATTTATGCCAACTAAGACTCTAGCCAAGTGACTTTTGTTTTTCTTTCATATGGTTGTTGGAGAGACAGAGGTTAAGTATGACAATATAGGAGCTCACATATATGTTATTGTTGTTTCTACACAATACAGCATGGTACCAAAATCTGCACCTTTATAATCTCATCACACAGCAGAATTAAAATGTGCAGAAATAAAAGGCAAGTCCTCCTGCAGAAGGGTCAGAAAATAAACCAACTGTTACATGGTACAACATTCCAATCAGACATCACTCTTAGTATAAAACATGATACACAGCATCACAAATGTCCTGCTACAGCTACAGTACTCAGGATTGGATGCCAGGTTACTAGGAACTCAGGCTAAATCACTGCTAACTAATGAAGAAAGTTTTTTTTCTCTTCCATAGAATTAACTAAACCCTCTCAAAAGATCCTGTCCCAGCTTTCACTTAGGCCTGGTTTACACTAAAAAGTTAGGTCAATCCAGTTACATTGCTCCGTGATGTGAAATATTCACACTCCTGAGTGATACATGTACCAACCTAGCCCCAGGTATAGATAGTGCTGTGTCAATGCAAGAATTCTTCCATCAACCTAGCTACTGCCTCTCGGGGAGGTAGATTACCAGTGCCGACAAGAGAACCCCTCCCATCGGCATAGGTAGTGTCTATACTGAAGCACTGCCGCAGAGCAGCTGCAGCAATGCAGCTGAAGCGTTTCAAGGTAGCCAAGATCTTAATCTCATCTAGAACCTGGGATGCATTTGGGGGCACTCTCTTATTTCAAAGTCCTGATTAGGTGCATGCAGGGAAATTACACCTTATGTCAATAACTTTTACAATCTAAAAGCAAGGTTATAAAATAATGAATAGCTGTTGGAAGAACTAAAGCATCAGACCTTTGATCCCACCCATATATACTAATAAAATAATTAAAACCAAAGCTAACTGGCATCTGGCACCTCTGAGTGTAGTGATATGGTAGTTATGAATTCAACGGAACACAGCAAGTATTTCCACTTGCTATCAGGGGAGGTCTTTAACAACATTGTTCAGTAACACCTGACACAGAACTCAACCAAACTGAGTAAGTGAACAACAAAACAGCTACATGACCCCTGCCTGAGGCAACACAGCTGGTGATAACGTGACAGATTGGACTTTGCCTTTCAGGTTCAGATTTGTCTCTTATTACATGCCCAGTCTGTAGCATGGATTATTGTTTGAAGTTATAGATCTAGAACAGTGGTGGGCAACCTGGGAGCTGTGGGCGGCCGTACCTGGACAGTCAATGTAAATAAACTGTCTCGTGGCCCACCAGTGGATTACCCTGACAGTTGCCCACCACAGATTTAGAGTGTGTACAAGTGGCTGCTGTGATTGTAGCAACACTGTTAATACCCTTTCAGCATGGGAGTGAAAGCATGCATGTGTTTACACACATTCATGGTAAGTGGGGCTTTCAGAGAGCTGCGGCAGATTCTGTCATCATCCTGGGTCTGTTTTGTGTTCCTCTTTGCAGACTTAAAACTTTGCAGACTTAAAACAGTCCACATACCATACTCTGCCTTATCGATGAAGTGCTACATGTGTACATTCCTGACATTAAAGTGGTTATAGGTTTTATCTTGAAATCTGCTTCTAGGGATAGCAAATATCTGAATCTTTCCTACTTCTCATGACATCTCAGAAAACAATGTGTGGCTCCAGATGTGATTGTGGTGGCAAACAAAATCCCAATGCTGCATATCAGCTTTCCAACAAGGGGCTGGAAATTGTTAAGTAGAGTATTCCCCACATTTCAACAGCTGAGATAAAATGACAGCTGCCACCAAGACTCAATCTACAAGGTGGTGTGTGCCCTCAACTCCTCCTGACCATTAAGTTGAGGGTTCTCAGCATCTCAGAAGAGGTGCCCAGTACCTAGCATTATCACACTACAGGCCATGAATAAATTTAGGCTGGAAATTAGAAAGTAGTTTCTAACCATCAGAGGAGTGAGGTTCTGGAACAGCCTTCCGGTAGGAGTGGAGAGGGTACACAACCTAATTAGTTTTAAGATGAATGTTGATATATTTAATAACAGGATTATATGATGAGATTGCTTATAATAGCAGGGGACTGGAGACTGGACTCTGTGCTGGGACTGACACCAAACATCAGCCATGTGTAGTGGTTTGTGGGGTGTGGTAGGGGAACCTGGTCCCTCCCGCTCTACTGGGTTACAACCCAGGGCCCTAGGAAGCCGGGACACTTCACTGCTAATGGTTTAAGCATCAGTTTATACTACATCCCCTGGGTCACTTCCTATCACAAACTGCATCACAGGCATCTCCTCAGCTGGTGGTGGCCTGGCATCCCTGTCAGTATCTGCAGTCAGCGAGTCATCTGCAGCGTAGTCTGAGTACTTTTTTTTTCTGTACACTTCCTGAAGTTAAATACACTATATATGAGCCTCCAAACACGGGCAATGGCCTCTCTGCTTGAATCCTGATCTCTGACATAATATGCAGCTACAGCTTTGCTTATTAAAGATCAGAGGTTACAGAGGTTTGACATATGTTTGGCATTATTTGAAAGAGCCATGCCTCTGGTAAAAAGTCTGTAAACACATGTATAGCTAGAGGCTAAAATAAATTATTGCTACTATCCACAAGGGCTTTTCAGATACCCAGGAAAAAGCCTGATCATGGCTACTCCTAATTTCCACAACTTTCCTTCCCCCACGCCACCCCCCTTTAATGAAGCTGAGGAAGAGTACTGAGGGTCATATGAACTCCATTTACTTCAGTGAAATTACTCTATACTTACACCAGTGTAACAAAGATCAGAAACCTCACCTGTGTGAGACCCTCTACCCACAGATCTCCCCTGTATGAAAGGAAGAGGTCAGAAGCACCATTCCCCACTTCCCAGAGGCCACGTGCCAAGGATTTGTGCATGGGGTGACAGTGCCTTACGCATATCTTCCCAACACCACTTCCAAGTGAAATGTGAATGCAGCCTGAGTTTGTATTTCTGTAGAGTCCTGTCCTGCGGAATCCCATTTGAGGAAGGGCTTCAGGGGAAGTAGTAGATGGGGAACTCCCTGGCAATGCAGCGCTAATTGAGCTTGTACATTCTCAGGTTGCTGGAAAGGTGAAGAGCCTGGAGGCCCATACAGATGGTCCTGGCTCTAATGTATCTCAAAGATTCCTTAATTACAGAAGTTGAACCTCTTGCCATTCTGTGGAAGAGAGAAGTCTACCCCTCCCCAAACAGAAAGCCTCCCCAAGTCCCTAGTGCAGATTTCCCATGGGAGGGAGAAAACTGGCCTAGAATTTGGCCTCAGCCTTATGGTTTCCTAATTGAACATGAGAACACAAAGGAATGAGCTTACAATGAGCAATCTTCCAGCGCGCACTGCAAATACCTTTTCACAGAGCCACACACCAAAATACCTGGACTAATCACAGGTGGACCTACAGCTTTAATTATTTCAAAAGAATAGAAGTAAAGAGCTGTTGGTGCTCCATTTTTTTACCTTTTATTTTAAACCTCATGCTTCATTTTAGGCTCAAGAGGCTCGTTCAGTCTCAGGAGCTGATGTTCAGTTCCAGGATTGTGGGATACCCTAGTCACCTGGAAAATGCCCATTCTCCCAGCTGATGGTAACTCACACAAGAGGCTAATATTTACAAAAGCGGCCTATGATTTTGGGTGCCTGGTTTGAGACCTGTAGGCTTAAACTCTAAATGTACTGCAAAGTGTGATAACCAGTTTTGATTACTGTGGTGAATTAAAAGTAAAGAGAGTCACCCCCTGTCACATAACAATGGTAAAGGATACACAGAACTAGTGACTTTCTTCTAACACTGAACAAAGAAGTTAATACTAGAATATGGGAAACAGTATGCCTTAGAACCATTCCATCTCTCTACTTCACAAGAGAGCTTCTGCTTTCCATGGGCCCACTCTTGCCTGGTTTCCTGCTAAAGTTTAAATAAACAGTACTTTTATCCTCAAATTCCCTCTTACATATGTATACTTCCAGCCCTCCCCTACATCTTACACCCTGAATGACAAATCCTTAGCAATAATTAACAAAAATCCAGTCAAGTCACCAGTTTTATCACTCATCCAGATATGGTTATCTTCTGGCTTTTGTCCAGTTAATTCACTTGGATTATCAAACATAAAAGGCGTAGACTACTGTTTCTTCTCAAAAGGATTGTCCACATTCACTAATGCTGTGATGCAAGTAAGTAGAGCTAGACAGAAAATGGTTTTCCCATCTCACAAGAATTTTTGAGATTTCAAATAATTTCCTGACGTGATTCAGGAGGAAGTTGAAATCTCAAAAAATGTAGTGAACCAAAAATTAGAACTAAGAAATTCATTAGGTCAATCCAACTGTTTTGTGTAAATTTCAATCTTATTTATTTATTTTCTATAAATTAAATTTCAAAAACAAAATTATGTTTCTAAAGTGAAAAACAGACTTTTTTTCCCAAAAAGGTAAAAATGACACATTTTAACAATTTCAAAACTTTTTTCAATAATTTTTCACAATGGAAAATTCATCAAACAGACCCTTTCCATAACCAATTTGGGTTTCAACAAATCATCATTTTACAATGAAAAAACATTTTGTCAAAAAATTCCCAACCAGCTCTACTACTAGAATCACGTGTCAATGCAACTAGGTTTAAAAAATAGCTGCAGGTATAACCTGTGTCTTCTGTATATTCCTGTAGGGAACTCCAAAGCAGCAACAGAATCAGGACTTCAGTGAACACAGCCTGGAAGCCACAGCACTGAGGGGCTTTTCCAAAAGTGTCTGTAATTAACGAGCATGTGTAGGGCTAAAATCAACAGTGTCCTTCCTAAGATTTGGAATTAGAGCTGCTACTGAGCAGATTTACGCAAAGACAATTTGAACAGACCACAGATGGTTCAAGCAGTTCAATCTCAGACTAAGGCCATGTCTACCCTGGGAACTTTTGTTTTTCAGAGATGTTAAAACACACACACACACCCCAAAAGACAAAAGTTTTGCTGACGACAAACACCGGTGAGAACAGCGAGCTGTTGGCAGGGACACTCTCCTGCAGACAAGGCTTATGCTGCTCGCTGGGGGTGGAAGTTTTTTGTCAGCAGGAGAACTGACAAACAGTGGCTACACTGTGCGCCTTTTAGTAACATGGTTGTTGTGACACAGCGGTGTCGCTAAAAGGCGCACAGTGTAGACATAGTCTAAGACTGATTTTGAATACTTCTGGAGTTTGAGTCAAACTATTTGTACCAGGCTATCCCAGACTTCTGTGGAAACAGGCTCTCTGTCTAGGGTGACCATATTTCCCAAAGGGAAAATGGGACATCGTGCAGGGCTGGCCTAAAGGCACACCCTGCCCCCTTCCTGGGGCTGGCCTGAGCCTCTCATCCAAGCTCTGCCTGCTCTCTCCCCTCTGGTCCTACAAGGCTGGGGCTGGCGTCACTGCTAACCTGAGCCATGCCTCTCCCCCTGCACAGGGCTGGCATCACTACTCTTCCCTTCCACACACACATTCCTCTGCACTGCACCCCACTTTTTGGACAAAAGTGGGCATTTGTCCTGTTTGCTCTTGCCAACTGATCAAGTCAGCAAGAGTAAGTGGCACAAATGCCCACTTTTGCCAAAAAAAAGTCAGGATGGCCAGGACAGGGCTCAAAAAGAGACTGTTCCGGCCAAAACGGGATGTATGGTCACTCTACCTCTCTCCAGCCCTGAGACAGCTTTACCAATGCTCCTGCTGTCATCTGTTCCTGCCTATCTATATGGTAAAGCCAGGCCACCAATGAGCAAAGCTCAGGGTGAATTGCAGAGAGCTTGAAGGGGCTTGTTGACAAGAACTAAACACTCTGGTACAGTTCACTGTTTGCCTAAAATGGATAATTTAGGCAGCATTCTCATCACTTCCCAACTATTAGTTTTTAAACCTTTAACATGTAAATCGGTGTTTTGGCTCAGAGGAAATTCACTTGTTTTCTTTCATTAAGATTGTTCTAGTGTATGGTGAAGATCAGCAACCAATGGCAACCAAAGAGAAAAGCTGGAGAATACGATGAAAGCACTTTGCATTTGGTTTGGTCTGGATAATTAAAAAGCAAATTGTGTGTCAATATTGCTGTGTTTTACTCACCAATTTCATAAGAGCTCTCCAACTCATTTTCTTTTCCCCCTAAATCTTTCATACAGAGGTTAGTCTGACCACACAGTGAAAGCTTAAAAAAAAACAACACCCACATATCAAAAGCTATCCACAGGCAAGACCAGTATTTGTTACTTACTTCATTATTTTAAAGTAAATGTTATTAACTGATTGCAAAGGCATAAAAGCAAGAGGCAAAGGCAAATAGCTTAGAGATACCAAAGCTTGTCACTCTAAGGTAATTTCAATATTAAGGCGACATTAGGATCACCCAGATGACAGCACTGATAATTGCTGTCCTGACATTTATTCACCAGAGGGATTAACCTTTCTTCCAGTGACTTCTATAACTCCCACTGGCTGCAGTGGGTACAGGACTGGAATTTATGGGACTGAAAACATCTCATTGACTTCAATAGGCTTTGTATCAAGTACTTAATTATGATTATTTTAATAGATTTTAAAGGGAAGAAGGTGCCATTATGTTCATTCAGTCTGACTTCCTGCATAACACCCACCTTAGGACCTCACCCAGTAATTTCTGCATCAAGCATCAAACTACAGTTTGGGCTTGGGCTATAGTATATATTTAGAAAAATATCCAGTCTCTATTTTAAGACTTGAAGTGATTAAAAAAAAATAAAAAATAAAAAATCCACCACATCCCTAGGTAAGTTGTTCCAATGGTTAATTATCCTCAATGTTAAAATTTGGTGTCTTAGTTCCTGTCAGAATCAATGTAGCTTCATTTTACAACCATTGGATCTCGCTATGCCTTTGTCTGTTAGATTAAAAAGAGACACCTGCATCCCAATCTCTTCTCCATCTATGTACTTGTACACTGTGATCAAGTCGTTACTCTTAACTTTCACCTGCATCAACTAAATTGGTTGAGCTTCTTAAGTTTCTTACTAGAAGGCAGATTTTCCAGGCCTCAGATGATTTTTGTAGCTCTTCTCTGAACCCTTTCCAATATTTCAACATCCTTTTTGATGTGTGGACTCCAGAACTGTACACAGTACTCCAGTAATGGTCACACTAATACCATATAACAAGGTAATACCACCTACCTACTCTTATGTGATATTTCCTTGCTTATGCATTCAAAGATTAGTTCACTTTCTCAGTAACACTTCGACGGGTAGTGTTTGATGTATCAGGGATCCATTTATCACATCTCATCTGGATGCGATAAATCAATCCACTAATTAATGCCCATACTCCACCTCGGCAGCAGGAGTAAGCGCAATCGACAGGGACATCACGACAGTCGACTCGCCGCCATGAGGATGGACAGGTAAGTTGAACTAAGATACTTCGACTTCAGCTACGCGAATAGTGTAGCTGAAGCTGCGAATCTTAGTTCGACCCTCCCCTCCGGCTATTGTAGCCCAGTCTTAGTGTCTCTGATTTCAGGATGCAGTTTCCCTTCTTGTAAGTGTGATCTACATTCTTTGTTCATAGACGACTTTGCATTTGGCTGTGTTAAAACACATGAACTCACCTTCCCAAGGAACCAGACTGGTCTGTCCCACCTCCCCCCCATACACCTTCCATTATATACTATTTTCTCATGTAATATTACAGTGAACTGGGAAGAGGTGAGGGCCTAATTTGGTGAGATTCTGTGCAGCCTCACCTGCCCTTCAATGTCAATGGGAGTTGAGGGTGCTCAGCATCTCACAGTTTGCTCCCACACACACATCAGTAGGGGGTTAAAAGCAGGTTTGTAAAGCCCAATTATTCCGCATTTGACATCTTTGATTGTTTTTACTTGGAACATCTAAGCTTTTCAGAAGGATCATTACAATAGCTATGTGTCTTCCCACTGTAGCCTACTTTAGTTATATATTTTCCTGGAGTTTTGCTGGTTACCCGAGAGACTGCTTCTCTCTCCAAGCCATATTACTACCATTATGATCAGCACAGGCACTCAAATTGAAATGGAAGGAGATGCTAGCAGGGCATTCTCCAAGAGGAGTCCTTCCCAATTGAATTCACAACCCCAGCTGGGTCAGCAGAGCCCAGATTTGCTGCAAAGGTCATCTTCACTGGGGAGGGAATGAGCTGAGGGTTGTTGGGGTTGGGGCTTATTTTAACATCCTCATTAGCCAGCAGACATTTCAGTGGATGTCAAAGTGTGAAGCAGCACTACTTATTGTTGTACTGCTATTTTAATGGGGTCTTTATGTGATGAGCACCAAGAGCAGCTGTTAAAAGTCTAACTAAATAAAAAGACCACAAAGAGAAAACTGTGAAAGCCCCCTGCCTTTCTTATATATTCAGATGCTTTGCAGCATTTCGTGTGTCTCAAACACAATCCTGCAGTCCTTGTACAGACAAAATTCCCTCCTTAATGTCAGTCATATTAACACTTTTGTGAACTCCACTGATAGTGATTAGACTATCTTTCATATTATGCTACATTTTCCCTTTAGCATCAGGATGCACTCCAATTTATTGATGCTTCATTTATTATATGTAATCACCCAATTTTTCATGTAAGCCAGACAGTCAGCATTTGAATGTAATGTGGACTAGTGTGGTGAGATTACTTTAAAAAAAAATCATTTTGGTCTCTGCTAGAGGGATTTGATAAAATATTTAAGAGAAGTGACACACATTTATTCAAACTCTTCCTCATAAAGAAACCCACTAACTGTGGGCCAAATCCATCCACCGTATAACTTCACTGAAGCCAATGGAGTTACTCCAGTGTTGAATCTGGCCCTCTATCTTTTAATTCACATGTATTTACAGGATATGTGCACACTGCATAACCACAAATTTTCAGCCTAGGCTTGTGACTGATGGGGACAGCATATAAAAATGCTGCACAAAAAACACATCCTGATTGAAAACACTGAAATCCATTATGCTATGAGTCAGGAAGAACAGAAAGTGGCTCATTTAGGGAGGTAACCTAATGAACTGATTTCCCCAGTAAATGAAGACTGTGCATTTAAAGGGGGGGAAAAAGCCAACAAAACTGTCAGAACAGCAGACACCAACCAAGCAATGAAGGATGAATTATTTCCAACTCAAGTGCTTTAGGATAAGCCCAAATCTCAGTTTGCTCCATAGCAACACAAGACTTCCTCTAATACACTAGCTATCACTTAATCTTAGGGTAAAGTGGAGAGTGAGAGGTGCACTGTACACTGACATTAGCATTAATGCGTTAGCACTTCCCTGCATCTTTCCACTGTTTGCCTTTTTTTCCAATGTGTGGTCAATGACATATTCACTTCATTGTTAGTTCAAAGAACTCTCCACTGCAGGCATCCAGCTCAGACAAATTATTCCCAGGTTCCATTTCTCTACTTATGAACATGCTAGGAATACAAAATGAAAGCTAAAAATAGCCTTTTGTGTATGTTACATAAATACAAATGAGTGCTCCTTTTATTTGGTCTGCAGTGCTCTCCAAACCTCAAGCCTTTAATAGCAAAGATGGATGGCTTCGCCTTTTCATCAGCCTTGACCGGATTGAAGAGAAAATCATTCTGATTAAATATCTGTAAGGGATTCCACAGTAAAGTCAATCTAGTGGTTTTCCACTCATTTCCAAGTGAGCTTTGGTTGACCCCTTCGCAGTGTGCAAAATTGGCAGGCTTCATAAAAGCCAGTTCTTCCAGGTCAGGCTGAGATTTATCGATTAAATGGCCTGAAGAAAAACTGCTTGATCTATAAAAAAGGATTCTCTTGCTTTCTCACAAGTATTTCAAGCCATTAAGACTGAATTCCTCTGTTACTAAAACCAGATCTAGAGTAGTTGGCTTGCCCAGTTGTAAGCCTTTGAATTTAGTCCCCTGTATGATACATTGTTTGTTTATGGAGCAATATGAGAGCTGAATGGATAAAAAAAGAGACAGTTAAATTATTCTAAAGCATCTAAAATATTTAAGATGGTTCATTCTTTTTTAAAAAAATAAAATTAATTAATTTAACGTTCCTTTAATGGGGCTAGATTGGCAGGTCTGGAAACAGGACATTGTATGAACACAACAAGATCAGGATGGCAAGCAGCAGTGAAGGCATCAACCCACTGCCTCCTCAATGCACCACAATACTTACCATCTGTAGGAGTGAGAGAAAATAGTATAATCTTCCTGTCCTTCGCCTCTCTGCTGAGATTGCCCAACAAAAGATACAAGTCAGTGTCAGTCGTGGAGGTGGTTTTATGCTGAGGACATATGTCCACTAGGACATCATAATATCACCAGCTAACTTCACATAAACAACTGAATAGCATAAAAAAACCCAACTTTCACTCACTATCAATTTGATAGTCAGTCTTGATTGAATCCAGCCATTTTAGGCCATGTCTACACTACCTGCCAGACCAGGGTGTAGTAATCAATCTACCCGGGATCAATTTATCGCTTCTCATCTAGATGCAATAAATCAATCCCTGAATCGACGCCTGTACTCCACCTCAGCAGGAGGAGTAAGCGGAGTCGATGGGGGACCCACGGCAGTCGACTTGCCGCCGTGAGGACAGCCAGGTAAGTTGAACTAAGATACTTCAACTTCAGCTATGTGAATAGCGTAGCTGAAGTTGCGTATCTTAGATCAATCTCCCTCTCCACCTCCCAGTGTAGACCAGCCCTTAGAAATTAGATGATCTATTTCCGGTTAGGTACCTATGACATACTATTTTGACTCTCCGTTCTGCAGAGATCATTACCAAACAGATACGCAGTCTGACAGATTAATGGATAGATAGCTATGCAAAAGCCCATGCAGATAATGAAATGTTAAGTTTGCACAGATATAACTTCTCTTGCGCCTTTTAAATGTTATATTTATTACCTGTCTATTTATGTTGTTAAAACATACAGTGTGTGTACTATATCTGAACTAATACTGCTCTTGGAACTTACATTTTCATTTCTCAGCTTTGGGATTTTAACTTTGTTAACTTACTGTCGCATTAGAGCTGGTTGGGAATTTTCCATTGGAATGACTTTCCAACAGAAAATGCACCTTTTGCAAAATTAAAATTTCCGTGGGCCATTGATCAGACTTCCAGGAAGCCAACCAGGAGGCCATAAAAATCTACTTTAGTTCTCCTGAAATGGATTTTTTCAGGAAATCTCTTCCCATGGAAAATTTCATATTTTTGACTTTTCTTCTTGATTCAGGTCCAGATGAAGTTTTGTTCCAACAAAAGAAAAGTTTTTCCATGGGAAGGGATGTGTATTTTCTGGCGAATTCTAACAAACAAACTTTGCATCTGCATCTAGGCATGGATAAAGATATATATAAAAATAGATACAGAGCCTGAACCTGAAACCCTTGTGTATGTGAGAAGTCCTCAAAAACAAGACTAGTGCCACTGAAGTCAGTAGGGGTTCTGTATGAGTTAGGACTGCAACACTGGCCTTGATAGTGGGTCTGATTCACCAGTGTGCTCCAACTCCTTGGTACCGATTTGGCAAAGCAAAGCTGCCATAAATCCTGCTTAACCAGTCTGTTATGGTGGATCTACTCTCCATTGATGCAAAGCTTACTGGCAAATCTAGCCTAGTATATATATGTGTGTGTGTTTGGACAGACAAACAAAATAGTTTCCTAATATTAATCCCTTTAAAAACATTACTATGGATTCATTCCAGCTTAAACTTGATAGAACCATTATTTTCTTCTTTTAACCTAAAAGCATAATTCTAGGACATAGGTATTTTAATGGCTTTTATTAGTTGCTATGATTAAAGTAGTTACAGATGTCTGGTTTCTTGACCATTAATTTAAATATTGTTTTACACTTGTAGATCCACAAAATTGTCTGACTCTCTGACCTTGCCTGCAGCAAAACCGAATGAAATGAACAAAAAGTTATTACTCATGCCTTCATTTATGCCTACATCTTGCTGACACAAAATCATTATTTAAAAGGGGAGGAGGGAAATGTGTTACAAGAATTACGAGTTCATCGATAGAAACATACCCCATCCATCCCTCCTCCTCTCCCTCCTCTGCAGTTTGAAATAGGAAGGTTGAATTTTTAAGGTGCCAAGGGGCTGGAGCAGGTTTGTTTAAAAAATAAACAAAAAGCTGTTTTAAAAAATGAATAAATAGTCAAAATGAAAAAAAAATATTAACATATCCCCCATTTACTGCAGCAGCTGAGCACCCCACAGTCTAATGTATTTATCCTCACAACACCTGTGTGAGGCAGGAAAATATTATCTACATTTTAATAATGAGGAACCAAAGCACAAAGACCCATATCCTCAAAGATATTTAGGCACCTGACTTCCACTGATTTCCCAATATCTTTGAGGATCTAAGCCAGAGACACTAAGCAAAGTGACTTGCCCAAAGTCCAACAGGAAGTCTGTGAACTGAACCTCCATCTCCTGTCCAGAGTCCTCAGCTTAGCAGCCTAACCAATGAACCATTCTTTCTTAGGTCCTAGCTGTATTTTTTTCTATAGCGTTTTCACTACAGTATTTAAGCACTGACTAGCAACAGGGGTTAAGCACAGCAAGCATAAGTCACAGGCCCAGCACCTCCCTCTTAAGAAGGGGAAGATTCCCGTCCGGCATCTAGAGATGGCGCCTCTGGGCCTGCTTCTATGCCTCTTGGAAGAGTCCAGTGGGTGGAGCTGGCCAAGGAAGCTCTTGCAGCATAGGGAGGGTATGCCACCCCTTTCAAGAAGTCACTCACAGAGGAGACCTCAAGGGGAATTCCCCCTCCACCTTTCTCTCATCCATCGCTCCCTGTTGGTGCCAAGGTGGTAGTAGGGTGACCACAGTGCCAGCTTTAGGAACTACGGGTCCTGATTCGAATACCCGGTGGTGGTCCGGGTCTTTGACGGCACTTTGGCGGCGAAGGGTCCTTCACTTGCTCCAGACCCCCCGCTGCCAAAATGCCACCAAAGACCTGGAGCGAGTGAAGGACGACCTGCCGCTAAAGTGCAGCTGAAGACCCAGATTGCCTCCAGGTATGTAAAAAAGAATTAAAAATTTAAAAGGCGCCTAAGGCATGGGGCCCTCTTAGGCGCGGGGAAATTGGCCTAAAGCCGGCCCTGGATGACCAGACAGCAAATGTGAAAAATTGAGACCAGGAGTGGGGGGTTATAGAAGCCTATATTAAAAAAAGACCCAAAAATCGGGACTGTCCCCTGTAATCGGGACATCTGGTCACCCTAGGAGGTACTCACCTCAGTTGCTGATGGGGAGGGCTCCCTTTTGGTAGGCGGGTGTCTCTGACCCATCTTTGAGGAGATCTAGACCCTGAATCTGACTGCTATAGTCCAGGGGGATGATGACGCTTTGCCAGCAGGCCTCAGTCTGGGCTCCGAATCCATTGCAATGCCCCATCCTCCTCTTTCCCTTCTGCCCCCAAAAGAGAAGTTGAATAACTTCAGATTGACTGATCTCTATTATTGGTGAAAACCTATCCTGTTCATGTCATTCTGCTCATTGATAAATATAAATAGTGATCATCTGCTAACAGTTAGCTGTGTCTAGACATACTGTGCTCTTCATTAACTAATTGTTCACACCTCTTCAAGTAGTCTTGCAAGGTTGCAACAGAAATCGAAGCCATTAAATACATGTGGTATGTACAGTATAATGAGCCCTGTAAAAGATTCAGACATAAGTTATTATCTACAGACCGTGTGAATGCCAAGTGTCACCAAGCTATCGCCTGGTGGACCAGGATAAATTGACCACCATTAAAAAAAAAAAAAAAAAAAGGCAGGGAAGAGGACAAAAGACAGAAAAGATGTAGCAATAATTATAAAAGGGTGTATCAACTACACCCAAGTCTCTAGTCCCATTTCCCCAATGTTCTCTTACCTCTATGGGAAGTCCACGGTTTCTGGGGGAGGCAGGCCCCCGTCTGTGCCCAAGTCTCCCCAAACTCAGTACCTTTTACCCAAGAGATGTTTGTCTCTTCTCCTGCCCCTTTCTGGAGCTGTTTTCTCATCAGGCTCCCAGTCTTCTACAGTGGTGCCTCATCTTTCTCTCTCCTTTGGAATGAACCATTTCTGGCTTATATTAACCCAAACCCCTCCTACTTCCAGCAGCCTATAAGAGGACTGCGTAATTGGATTCAGCTGCTTTTTGTGTTTTGTTTTCTCTCCCTCTGTTTGACAGTTCAATCTGTCACATATTTTCTCCTCTCTCTTTTAAGGGGAAGTATAGGGGTAAATCGAGATAAGTCATCTGCCAGTAAATATTTATGCCCCAGTTTATGTCAAATGGTGAAGTCATATGACTGCTATGAGAGGTGCCATCTAGTTATTCTGGAATTATGATCCTGCATAACCTGCAGACATTGTACACCTTTATGGTCAATTTTAAGAAAAAAGGCCTTCCATATAGATAGTACTTTAGGATCTCCACTCTCCATTTTATAAACAGACATTCCTTTTCTACAGTAGCATATTTAGTCTCTCATGGAAACAGTTTCCTGCTCACATGGGCCATTGGATGTTGTATCCCTTCTTTTCCTTGCAGTACAACTGCTTCCAGGCCAACTCCCATATAAATTCATACTATAAATAGACAGACTATAAATTTAAAAGAAAAATCAGGCTCTGAGGTACTGGATACTCACAGGTTGTTTTCTTCAGTGCCTGGAAGGCCTTTTCACATTCATTTGTCCAGTTCACCTTAGTTTGTTTGTTCTGCTTTGTTAGGAGTGCCGCAAGTACAGAAAAGTGAGGCATAAACCTTCCATGCCATCCTATGAGGATCCTAAAGAGGATCTTACTGCTTTTTGGCCCTTGGGGTTGGACTCTCTGAATATCTTGCACTTTCTCTATTTGAGATTGGCACAAGTCTTTCACTAATACAAACCCTGATATTTGATTTCTTTCTGAGTCCATTCACATTTGCCAGGGTTTATGGTTAAACCAGCTTCTTGGCTCCATTGGAGCACCTCCTCTAGATGTTCTAGATGCTTCCTCCAAGTGACACTATAGATAACCACGTCACCCAAGTATGCAGAGGCATACCCCTCCTTTTAAAAGACTCTTCATTAGTCACTCAAACATGGCTGGAGCCCCATTTAGTCCAAATGGAAGGACAGTGAATTGATACAGTGCCACAGGGGGGTTAGATGCAGCATCATTCTTTGAACTTTGTGACAAAGGAACTTGTCCATAAACCTTACTTAACTCTAGGGTTGAGATAAATTCCTTTCCCTCATCAGAGAAGGGGCAGGGCACAAGTGTTCAGTTTTATGTGATTAGAAAGTTGGCAACCCTACCCTCATATCCGCAAGAGACTAGTTGTTGCCTGCACCCCAGCTAGGGGTAACCTCAAAGAGGGGAGAGTGGTATAAATACGGGAAATAGCGGCCTCCACTTCACCTACCCTCCTCCCATCTCTCTGCTCATGACATCAGTGACTCTCAAAACATTGAACTAAGGGGGTGTGATCTCAAGCTGAAAGGAGACCCAGCCTGTGAAATTTACCACAGCATATGGTAAGAAAAACTTTTTGCTTTTAAGTTCACTTTGCTTGTTAAGTTAGCTATTAGCTTGTGTTTTACTCTTTTATTTTCTTTTTATAAACAATCCTGACTTGTATGCATCATCACTTATAATCACTTAAATTTTATCTTTCTCTAGTTAAACTTATCTTATGGTTTTATCTCAACCAGTGCATTTGGATTAAAGTATGTGGGAAAACTATTGAAGATAACAAGACTGGAGTATACATCATTTTCCTTTGATGAAATGACAGACTTTCTATGAGTTGCATTGTTCAGCAGTATGCTGGACAGTACAAGACACACATTTCTGGGGGAATGAGGCTGGGACTACGAATTTGCCGGTGTCGCCCTATATGTAATCATGAATGACGGGTCAGAGTGCTCATGTATTTGGCTGGGAGTGAATTTGCATGCTAAAGGCTTTGTGAGCAGGCCAGGAGTGGATGTTCTGACAACAAAGCACGGTAAAAGGCACCCCAGGCTAGAGAATTACAGGGACACAGCTGTTCAACAGTCCAGATTGTACCCCAAGGAATATCACTATCTCAGCAGCCCTGAACTGCTGTTGATATGTCTTCTCACTAATTTGGTATTTTTGTCAATTGTCCTCATCATTTCTGCCTAATTATCTAACAGATCCTATGTATTCAGAGCCTTTCCTGCCAACAGGGGAACCAGATAAACAACCCAACCCTCCTGTGGCCAGTCACATGTCGTCATTCATTCAAGCCCGTAGATAAATTGTCCTAGATCCTCCCCTTCAACATACTGGGGTAATTTTGGCTGTCTTTATGCTCTATCCTCCCAGCAGAGTCCCTCCATCCTCCAAACTGATATTGTCTTGCCCAGGGTCTTGGTGTGGAGGCTAATGCTGCCCTATCTGCATTTTGGGAACTCCTACCAGGCCCTTCCTTTTGGTATCTGAATGGACCAGCCAAAGGATTGTTTCATTTTTCTAAACTGGGGCTGTAACTCACCACATTGGGCCTCCATCTTTTTCTTTCTCTTTTCCTGACAACTCAGAAATAGCTGGAGCAGGATGCTCAAATCAGAAGTAGATTCTTTGACTCTCGGAGACATTGGTCTCCTGTCAAGACTGGTTTCAAATCCAGGAATGGCCAGACCCTCAGTTTCTTCTCAACTCTCTTTTTGCCCAGTCCATTCTCTGTCTCTTGGAATGGACAGAGTTCCTCTGAAAGAGAGCATTCCTCCAATCCGGTCTCCTGAACTTCAAGAAGACATCTTGTCTCCCTCTCCTGGCTCATGTCTTCCCTCCCTGGATAAGCCCACCACTAAGAACAAATGTCACTAAGCTAGCCCATGGTGAGCCAGGATGGCCTGATTGCCACAGGGGGGGAAATAAGGGGGGGGAGGAGGGGAAGCAGAAAAAAACCCAGAGCCAGAAAATATGTAGTAATTGTTACAAAAGGGTGTACCTGTATTTAGTTTATCGTGATTTTTGCACAAAGATTTTAATGCTATTTCCCCATAGGTCTCTTCCTCTACGGCAAGTCAGTTTCCTCAGGATGCAGGCCCCAGCCTGCGCCCAACTCTCCCCAAACTCAGTACCTTTTACCCAGCAGGTCCCTTTTCCTGCTTCTTTTTAGAGTTGTTTCTCCCCTCTCCCACAACACTGCTTCAGCCTCCCAGGCTAGAGTGCTGCCTCATCCATCTCTCTCTTTTGAATAATCTGGGCAGGTTTATATAGACCAAGATCACTCCCACTCCCTGCAGCCTCCGAGATAACTGCTTAACTGGAGTCAGCTTTGGGTGGGGGGGTTGTTTTGTTTTGTTTTTCTCACCCTATGTGACAGTTTACTCTGTCACACCAGGTTCGCTCTGATCCTTAGCTTTCAACATGTTTTACGAATGTAGACCTTGGTATTCCAATTTGGAAGCATTATGGTTTCTTGAACATAATGAGTATAATTCTCTCCTCATTTATAGTAGTTTTACATTCTTCAGTGGAGTTAGCTGATTTGCATCAGTGCAAGCAAGAGCAGAATTCAGGTCCAATATTTTTTAAAAAATTCAATTAAATAGTAAGGAAAAAGGACAATAATGTGGTGTGATATCACAACGGATTTTATGTTAACGAGTGTGGGAAGTGTTCATTTCCATTGGTTGTACAAAAGTCATAACTACGTTTTGATGTGTACAGACCACTTAAAAAAAAAAAAAAGCAATCATGACTGGAAGAATGCAGCAGGAAATAAAATAAGCCTCTTCTACCCACCCACGTGAAACCTAAGAGAATTAGAACCAGCTGCCATTTAGCTGGCCTGACACAGCCACTGGTACTAGTAACCCACAGGCTAGCTGTTGCAGTTTCTGTACTGATTTGACTGACTAATGGAGTCCATCTCAAAAATAAACATAACTTGGACTGCATTTTAATTTGCAACACGAATGCATATGCTCTATTTCTTTCTCTCTTTTTCTAGTGAAAATTATGCCTTCCATGGGATTTTTTTCCTCCATGTCACAAGATATTTAGCAGTAGTAAGATCATTTTCACAAACACAAAATTCTGCATCTGTTCAGGACCTAGCCTAGAATGAATGATGTATGTCCTAGTCCCATCCATAGCCCGTCTCCTCCTACAATATATCCTGTCCTATGCATCTGGGACCTCCTACAAGGTCCTGAGAAACAGTGGAGGGTTTGCTCTTGAAGAGACAACTGGCTCCCCTTTTCCATTAGGAATAGGAAGATCTGCTCAGAGAGGGTCCTCTCTCTGCAAAGATCCAGGTGAACAATCAAGCCCAGAACCCAACCAATAATATATGGTACCTTAGTTATATGTATGGTTCCAGACTAGGGAAAGTATTACATATTAATCATGTATTTCCCCTCACTCATCTACAGTTACTCCACAGGGCTTTACTGCAGCAGGCTTAGATTCATAGTAACTGTCATGGGGCAAGCGCACCCCATCCCTTCTTGGGATAGGGTGAGGGTAGTTGTGGCCCTGCGGTTGAATTGATATCATCACCCCTTGTCTTGGGATAACTTGGCCTGGGGTAAAAGTCAATATGGCTGTCCTTTCTCAGGGCTGTGTGACCTAGTGGACAGAGTCAGTATGGCTACTCTGTTCTGCAGGGCTGTGTTGTCTAGTGGCCAGAGTCTGTATAGTTGCCCTCTCAGGGCTGCATGGCCCAATGGCCAGAGCCAGTCTATCTGCCCTCTTTCAGGGATGGGTGCCCCAATGACCAGTGACAGTATAATGCCCCTCTTCAGTAGGGTTGTTTGGCCTGGCAGTGGATCAGGGGAGAGGGCTGTCACCTGGGGAAGGGGGCGGGCAGCCCAGTAGGAAGACCCAGGCCTTCCCTGCTTTACCGGATCCCAGCTCAGGGCCCTGATAGTGGCAAGTATTCTCACCACTGGGTCAGCATAGAATCCATCTGAAACATGCTGACACGACTCAGTACAATGCCTAGTCCCCTTGAGCTACTTCCTATGCTGTCCCTGGCACAGTGGTCCTGGCGTCTCTGAAGTTCATAGGCTCCTCAGCCTGTGAAACTCTCAGCAGCTCCATCACTTCTTGGGTGTCTGCAGGAGCTTGGTTGGTCACCTGGGTCTTGGCATCTCTGACTTCTGCCATCTGGAGCCTCAGCAGTTCCTGGGCCTGAGCCTGCAGTGGGCATCCTCCTTGCTTGGCAATCAGCCCCAAATGAGCTGGGCTGCTCCCTTTTATACCTGGTCTCCAACCAGAACATGCCCAGAAGGGTTGAGGGGGCATGGCCTGCTTGGCCCAAAGAGTAGAGTTAACCCTTGCAGTAACAGTGCAGGGCAAGCATGTCCTGTCACAATAACCAAAACACAAACTGTATGCTAGTCTTCTCAGATTTTTTATGTGAGTAGGAATTGTATTGGCTCTGACAGTTTAAGGTCTATACTCAGTTTGTCATCATTTTTATTATTATTTTTCTTTCACTTAAGAAGTTTTGCTGTTCAAGGGGAAAAACAGTTCTGTTGACAAGGTACAGAGCAAATCTTAGAGACATAAGTAATGCATTGGTACTAAAGGAAATATTTAGAGAAGGTTACACAATTTAAACAGGGATAGCTATGAACTGTATGGTAGATGGTAGGAAAAAGCTTTTGACATGAACTGAGAGGTAGATGAGCAGTGAACACATTTTATTATACAAAAAGTAACTCCACTGGATTTAATCTTATGGAGGCTCCATAATATACACTTTACAGATTCTACTTTGCTCCAGACAAATTGTGCACAGTGGAAATTTTTCCAGTGAAACTTTGTTGGAGAGATTGTAATAAGAATGGCACCTTATAGCATATACTTTTCTATTGCCTTAAAATAAGTGGATACCACAAATAATTATTAAAATAAGAGATTAATTATAAATATGCCTGGAATAACACTGCAATCTGCAGAGATTACACTGGGTTTAACCAATCTTATACTCGAGGAGAATGGAAATTTACAAAGGTTCACATGGATACTCTTTCAGACTGCCAATAGCATTAGAGTAAGTGTGCATAGAGAAATCCATTACCATGCTACTATAACTATTGGGTTCACAAAGTGTAGTAAATTCTTCATATAAACAATTACCTGATTATTATGGGGGGGGGGGGAAATAGTAGCAGGTCATGTCTACAAAATATGAACAACCTCTCTGAACTATGCTTTGAAACATTCCAGAAATGTTAGCTCATTGGACCCTTAGCCCCCATGTTTGACTGTCTACCTATGATCACTTCAGGCCTACAAGCCAACCAGAGATGTTCCTACAATGTAGCCCCATTTATTTCCACCCAATTTCAGCTTTCCTATGGTAAAGAATAATTTTTGTCCATAGGTTCTGTTAAATCAAGATTTCAGCCTAGAGGCCAAATACCATGAAAATCATAATTTGTGTCTGTTGCATACACATTTTTTAGTGAAATCCTGACTTCTGGCTAAGGTAGATTCATTTTGTTTTCTAGTAAACTCGGCAAAGATAAGCACTGCCTGAGGATTGTTTGTAAGATACAAGTGTAACATACGAGCAAGGCCAAAATCTTCAAACTCGGTGCCTGAAGTTAGGCACCTAATTCTGTATATAGAAACTAAAATAAATGGAGTAATTTTCAGGGTTCCTGAGCACTTGCAGCATCCACTGAAGTTAGGTCTTTATTTTTGGACCTAGCAAAAGGAAAAAGACTTAACAATTTGATCAAGAAGAAATGGGGCTGGAGTCACAATGTAACTGTCCTCTGTAAGGAAACCTGTGTTTGCTCCAACAAATGCTTCTACAATGCCTTTGTTACAAATTTTAACTGTGAAACTGAGGAGGAATCAGATGATACGTGGATAAGAAAAAAAGATGTATCTAGGTATTCCTGTGGCCCTCATCAATCTGGCATCTCAGCATCTCACACTCAGGAGTGGATTTTGTCCTCACAACATTCTGATAGGATACAGAAGAACTGTCCCCATTCTGTAGATGGGGGAACTGAGGCACAGGGTAGTGACTTGCGCAAGGTCACATAAATTGTCTGTGGCTGAGCCCAAGTTGCAATCCAGTGCCCTATCCACTCATCCTCTACCTGAAAAACCTAGAGGGTTTTTTAAAACCTATAGGGTTAGTTCTTCTGATTGAGACCTAACCCATTCTGCCAACATCTGTGTTTTAAAAATGCAATTTAAAAAACCAATAGCCAAATACCCCATCCTCCGCTAACATATTACAATTTCTTGTTTAAAAAAAAAAACCCTAAAAATATCTAGCCCTACATAGGATACATAAACCTTCATTCAATGTTGGTGTTCCTAAAATAAAATCTACTTGCTGCATTTAGCATTCTGTTACAAATTAAAACAACAAATCTTTTATAGTCAGAATTTCTTTTTAATCCTAATTGCAAAGGAATGTATTTACGTTATCACAGGGGATTACATTACTCAATCAGTATTTTTCCAGCAATAAAGGAGAAGTCTGTCCTGTATTGACAATGGATCAAACAATGGGTTAGGGCTTGTCCGCATAGTTTCTGTACTGATTTCACTAAATCACTTTAAATAACAATTCAGTTAAATCATTGCAATCTCCTAAAGTGGACACACCTATACCAATTTAAAATGTTTTGAGCAGATTAGCTTGTGTTGGTAAATTTAGTTAAATCAGTGCAAAAGTTTTAAATCAATGAGCTGTAAGTGGGGGGAAGAAGATGTCTTAAATGGTATCCCAGCCCACCTAAGCACATCAATTTTTAGCTGGACTTTTTTGTGGACACAAAATTGTGCTTGCAAAATTGCATCCACAGTTTTTTTCAGACAATTCATGTAGCTAATCATCCCAGTATTTGCACTCACTACGCTCTGGAGAATGTACCCTTCTGGTTATCTATATCTCACACAAAGTTGACAAGATTCTCCCGGAGTTAAGTGGGGAGCCCCTTGGGTTCTTCTTTTTATTGATATATATGCTGCTCATAGAAGAAATGTTAAATCATAGTATAGGTTACAGAAAATGCTATTTAGAGTAAAGAAATTGATTCCATACTATTTTAAGTTGCCGTTCTGCATTATCATTTTTCTCATGGCTTTCAGCATGACATTGTTTCCAACACCATGCCAGACATTTTGATATGTGAGTGTTTACTGGAAACCCAGGAAATGCTAGAGACCTCAGAGGTTATTACTTGAAACACCTGCAGTGTTCACCTCCAAATTCTTGGAACATATAGCGTGTTACCTGAACATCCCAAGGTCTGGTGTTCCAGAAATGCCTTCCCAGAGAGGTCTATTACCAACGTTTTTGTTTAAGTTGTCAGATGATTTTGAACACCCACACCCACTTACAGAAACTGATCTGTTAAAGGACAAAAGAGGAAGGCTACATTCAAATTCTTTTTTTCACTGCAAGAAGTTCGCTCAGAACTATAGGATGCTTATCCTGTGGAGATTAACACTCACTGTGAGAGCACAGCCTGAAAAAATAAATGAAACATTTCAAAAATTCAAAACACTTTGATTTGAAAACAGTGAGATGTCCAAACCAAATGGAAAACTGGGGAAATATGGGATTTCAAAGTTTATAATATATATTAGTGACATTGTTGGTAAATTGAAAAGAACATTCTCAATTTTTGCAAAGATCCCATAAAAAAAAAAAACACGTCTGCAACATGTGATGCTCACTCAGGTAAAAGTCTTCTCAACAATGCAGTTCTCTCTCACACATCCCTATGGCCAGCCTAAGACAATTTAATAAAGCTGATTTTTAAGAGAAAGGAAAACATGCTGTAAACATTCAACATTGTAAAAAGCAACAGCTTCCTAACCAGAGCTGGTTGAATAACACTAAACATATAAACTATTCCAAAAATTCACAAGATTGGGGCAAATTCACCAACCACTTCCTGTTGCAGGAGTGACACAAAGCATGTCACTGAATCAGTCCCATTAAATACCTTTGACAACTTTTGAAAACTGTAAGTGGATTTTCTTCAACATACACAAATGTCATAATTTTTAATACAATATTTACAAACAATTGTTTTCATTATTTACCCAGCTCTGCTTTTTAAACTTATTCTGTCTAACATTCCCTCCTTTCCATAATCCCAGCTTTATTTTATATCTAAACTATATTAGGCTAGACCACTAGCTTGAGACTTAGGAGACCTGGGTTCTATTCCTGGCTCAGCTACTGGCCTGCTGGGGGTCCTGAGGCTAGCAATTTCATAGCTCTGTGCCTCAGTTTCTCCATCTATAAAATAGGGATAATGATACTGTCCTCCTTTTGTAAAATGCTTTGAGCTCTATTGTTGAAAAGTGCAATATAAGAGCTAGGTATTGTTATATCAGGGGTTGGCAACCTCTGGCACATGGCTCGCCAGGGTAAGCAACCTTGCAGGCTGGGCCAGTTTGTTTACCTGCCACATCGGCAGGTTTGGCCGATCGTGGCTCCCACTGGCCGCAGTTCACCGTCTCAGGCCAATGGGGGCAGCGAGAAGAGTCGCAGGCCGAGGGATGTGCTGGCTGCTGCTTCCCGCAGCCCCCATTGGCCTGGAACAGCAAACCATGGCCAGTGGGAGCCACGATCGGCCAATCCTGCTTATGCAGCAGGTAAAAAAAACTGGCCCAGCCTGCCAGGTTGCTTACCTGGTGAGCCATGTGCCAGAGGTTGCCGACCCCTGTGTTATATTATAAGGTCCTAGGGGCAAATACCATAGGCCTCAATCTTATTTAAACAAAGGCCATGTCTACACTAAAGACCTTACAGCAGCACAGCAGCACAGCTGTAGCGCTGCAGCTGCGCCTCTGTAAGGTCTCTCATGTAACTGCTCTATACTGACAGAAGAGAGCTCTTCCATCCAGGAGTGGTTCTAGCTTTTTTGCCGCCCCAAGCACAGCAGGCAGGCTACCTTCGGTAGCTTGCCTGCAGAAGGTCTCGGTTGGGTCCTGCAGATTCGGTGGCGTGCCTGTGGAAGGTCCACCGGTCCCGCGACTTCGGCATACCCACCACTGAATTTCCGCCGAATCCGCGGGACCCAACCGGGGACCTCCTGCAGGCAAGCTGCCGAAGGCTGCCTGACTGCTGCCCTCACAGGGACTGGGAGGGCTCCCTCCGCGGGTTAGCATCCCAGGCACACGATTGGAGCGCTGTTGCCTGGAGCCGCCGCTGCTCCCATCGACATAATTAAACCACCCCCAACAAGCGGTAGCGCTGTAAGCACAGACAAGCTCTTACACTCGCATATTAGTGTAAGCGAGAATATGCTCTCTGTGAAATTCCAGGAGCGCCAATGGCCGTGTATAAGAAGTAGGAGAAGAGCTACACTTGGAGTCAGACGGTTATTTATTTAGATGACACCTACTCCCAGGACAGAGCATATATATCACTGAGTCTCCAGAATGAGTGTTTTGTGTTTCAGTAGCACCCCTAGGTGAGCCATGTTGCAGCTTGAGGTTGCAGCCACTATTATTATTTATTGTTTGTCATGCAGTAGCACCTCAGAGTCCCAATTATGGAGCAGGACCCCATCGTGCTAGGCATCAGATGCTGTACAAACACAGAAATCCGGTCCCCAGTGGAGCCAGCAGCTTCGCAATTGCTACATAAAAGAAGAAAGAGAAAAATAGAAGAAGGAAGAATCCCAAGAATATAAGGGCAGAGTAAAAACCAATCGTTGTCCAGTTTAGGCAGCATAGCAGTAAAATCCTTCTTTGAATGATGAGTGAACAAACAGCCTCCCCACATTCCCGGGGAGAGGGAAAGGAGGCATGGGGAGAATAAAGGCAGTGGGCCAAATTGATCCCTGGTGTAATCTAGGTTTTTAAATCCAGTTACATCAGGGACCTATTTAGCTTTTAAGAGGTGCCCTGATGTCAGCTGAATGTTCCTTGATTGTTTGTATTTAATAAAGTTAGCATTTAAATGAGTCCCAATTAGTCTTTGAAATTAACGCGTCGTTGAAATGAATGGGGTGCTGGTGTTAGGGTTGATATAATTACTCCCTAACTAACCTTTGTCTGGAGATCTTCTGCAAAGATAAACAAGACATCAGTGCATGTTGGTTATCTGGGGAGGTGACGTGCACGGTAGAAAAAGGGTGGAATCTTATTTGCAGAGGGCCTGGCTGAGTGAGCACACAGACATTGTAAATGCATTTTTGCTCAGAGGCTGCAACTTTATTGCAGTTAAACATAAAGCTGTTGCCTAACCCTCCAAGTCCCCTGGCAAGAAATCTCAGTAGATGAAAGTCCTGACTGCCTTTTAAACCCATCTTAAATGTACTATATCTCAAGCCACAACATCTTACCTGACTGACATCAAGGCCTTAAATTCTCTAGGGGAAAAAAGGAGTATTTTAACTAGCATGGACAAGGCAAGTTGTAGTTTCCACAAATTAGTAAGTCAAAGTAAAATCCTAGGTTTTTCCCTAGAGTTTACCTCAGCCAACTCGTTGTATTAACACTAAACTGCCTTGTCTACACTAGGATTTATATTAGCTAACACACGTTACACCTTCTTCTAGTATAAAAGTAGCGCAAGCAAGAAATGACCATGCTTATGCCTAGCATGTCTCCTAGGTGAACTATCTGGCGGGTGGAATATGATCCTAACCTCAATACAACTGTTACTATTTCATCTTTAAATGCTAACAGAGTTCCTGAAATTGGGATCAGGTAGGGTCACTACATGATTTGTTTGCATCCTTTAAGGGACACCTCATCTAAACCTCCCTCCAAAAAGGAATACTGCTAATAATAATAATAATAAATAAACCAATGAATTCTTCAACCTCAGCTCCCCAGATTGACACTAAACCTTGAAAATATAACCAAGATCATAGGGGTGTGCACCCCTTCAGCACAGAAAAGCCCATTATAACAACAGGACCTAGATCTAGAGCCACAATATCATGATCTCATGCAAAATTCTCATCTGGTCAGGGAATGTATTTGCTAGCCATAAGAGCAGCAATAGGATTGTTAGCAACACTCCACAACCAAGGAGATATGACCATGCTAATGAAAGACCTAGGAAATATGTGCATTAAATTGAGCTAGATTCAGTAGTTTCTCTGGACTCAACAGGCATGGTCATATGGTCAAACCATCTACTCTGAAGTGCCCCAAAAAGCAAAGGTAAAGACAACCCTGAACAGAAGGCACTTGGTGCTAGGATAGACCAACCAATCAAGGCTATTAATCAATTCATTCAGAATTTCTGTTATGTTTGTCTGATATTCCTTCTTGTAAGGTCTGTTCCTGTGAGTAGTGGGGTCCTTTGTGGGGTCTAGCATCTTTTCTGTAATGGGGGTATGAACACCATGACCGAGTGCACCAGTGGCCAAAAAATTTCAACCACCATGGTTCAGAAGGATCGGGGGGCAGAGGGGAGGAAGAGGCATTGTTAACTCCAGTTGTTAGAAAAGTATGTAGTTCACATATATACACCTATACTGACAAACCCAGGATGTGTAATTTACCAGTGGCACAGTATACACTGCTACTCTGCAATCCTCTCCCGAAGTTTTCTAGGGAAAGCAGTCTTATTACTTCCTCTGAGGTCGGACACTTTCCCGTACCAGTCCATAACTTCAGCAGGCACCATTGCTGCACACAGGCTAGCAGCATATGGGCTTGGGAAGCTGTGGGATGCCAGCAGCAGCTGTGCTTTCTCTGCCTTTGTTACCTGCAGGAGTGAGATATCAGCTAAAATCACCACTATCTGTAGAAAGTGGTGTCACTATTCAGTGCCATTGCCCATAGGTTCATGCAACCGAGTAATTCCTTCCTCATTTCTCTCACCCCTGGGTAGTGCTGTGAGTGGTGCTGAGCACAAGTACTCCACAATGGAAGCGTCAAGAAGCATATGTTATTTAAAACTTTAGGGGAGCAGGGGAAGGGGGTTCTGAATTTTAACTTTTCATTGTGACTACACTAGCAATGTGTGTTTTATCTGAAGCTGCTGCCCTTGTGGCCTTCAGGGGTACCCCCTCCACACCCATGGAACGCCTGAGCTAGATAAGGAGAGGATAGAAGAGGACTCAATATGACATGTTCAATGAGATCCTGAATCAGACTGTGAGTGGAGGGTATGGAGGGTGAACACTGCAGACAGCCTGGAAAAGGAAAGAGTGGAGAGGAGAAAGGCACATGTGGAAAAGGAGAGGGAGATGCACCCAGGACACAATAGGGCCTCTCCAACAGCAAACACAGATGCTGCAGACTTCTGTGAACCTTCAGGTTCAACATCCCGAGGTCACCTCCCTTTGCAGTACATGGAGAACTCCATTACTGCACCTCCCTAAGGACAATCACAGCTTCCCATACACAGACCTGTGAAAACCACAGTTGCCGAACATGTAGCCAAAATGAACATGGAAGTTCTTTCCCCTTGTAAAGTTCTGCTTTATTAATTTATTAAGTTTTTAATGTAGTTGCTTTTAAATTGCACAAATTTTTCTTTGCGTTCCTTTTGTTAACGAATAAAATTCTATTATTTGGAAAACAATTCATCTTTAGAAGTTCCACAGCATATGCTGCAGAGTGCCTAGCAGTTCTGAAAGCACCCACTTGTTAATGTGCAGTGTGACACAAATTAGGATCAGTGACAAAGTGTAATAATCAGAAATGTACATCAAACACCATAGAATTCTGAACAGGCCTCAAAACATCAGGGCCAGGTAAAGCACAGTACATTCCTCAACCACTGTTTGTCATACCAAGCCTGCATTATGCTGCAATCCCACCAATGAGTGCTTACTTCTGAGGCCCAGAAGTGACACTCCACCATCTGCAGCTGCTCTGTGAACACTACCAACACAGCAATCTGTCCTCCACTGATTTGGTTCTTCTACAAGTCTGCATATACTGGAGGATCATGTGCCATGTGCTTGCAACACTTACAACAATAGTGCAGAGCTGTACAGGCCCCATGCTTCCATCAGAGAAGAGATTTTTTTTTAAAAGGGCCTGAAAATTATGGGAGATAGACGACATTATGGCTCACGGACAGCTACATAGTGGTAAATTGACACCCCTTCCTTCCAGTCACTCCTGCTTGTTTCTGCTCCCCCATGCATTGTCTGAACTGCCCAAAAGACTGTATGCAGGACGGTGGTGGGTTGCTCATTGGGATATCTACCGACAGCGCACTGCACTATGCCTTGACATGAGTGCTCCTGGTGAGTACCCACAGCACCAGTGCAAGGATCCAAGAATGCACGTGCACAAGCAATAAACTAACTGCAGCAGCTTTATGCCAATATAACTTGCATCAACCTACGTTTATAGAGTAGACATGGCCTTCATAAATAAAAACAATGACTACATCGATGAGTCAAGAATTAAAATGTAGAATATTAAGGAGTCTTAAAAGATTTCACTTTCAAATAATCCTGTTATTCTTAAAGAAAGACATTTAAATTTCCACATGCAGAAGAACATCAAAGCAAAGCAAAACAGCTAGAGCTTAAGGCTTATTTGATCATTTTCCAGAAACAGAATTATATAATTTAACATGTAGCCACATGCACGGAGCCAAATTCTTTTCTATTCTATTTTTTTCTATTTTTCTATTTTATAAAATAGAGTAGTGGAATTGCATTATTTTGCCTTATTCTGCAAAGAATCAAATTTAGCAGAGTTTATGGTTTAACTACAGCATAAAAATAAAA
The DNA here is from genome assembly GCF_003597395.2 of Chelonoidis abingdonii. Taxonomy (NCBI): domain Eukaryota; kingdom Metazoa; phylum Chordata; order Testudines; family Testudinidae; genus Chelonoidis; species Chelonoidis abingdonii. The sequence continues at coordinate 90,917,312 of NC_133771.1, forward strand.
TTCAGTAAATGTCATGGCAGCATATCAAACATTTAATGCCAGGTTCCCTTATGTTCTCTGCTTTGCTCAAGTGACCCACCCATCAATTATACAATTTTGGAGTGATATTTTACTTTGTAATTAAAAATGAAATTCTTTGTGCTTGGTATTTTGTGGAGCATATGTGTAGAGCAATTGCTCCTTGTGGATCAAATAGAGAGTGTGTCTACTTTCCAGACCTCAGCAACATACACTCGATTTTATTCTATTAATACTTTGCATCTAACACATGCAAATATTGTTTAAGGCCCCAGTCCTGCAGGAACTGCACAAGCGAACCCATACACCCATGTTATGTCCCACCAAAGTCTGTGTATTCCCCCCTGCACAGATTTAATTTCAGGACTGGGATCTTAAGGAATTTTGAGAGAACCACACCAGATAGCAGGAAAAACAAGAAGTGTGACAACATTAGATAATGAATCAATGGTTCAGGTGCAAAAGTGGGATGGCAAAGAGATCCCAATAAAATGAAAATTGATGGATGGAAAAATAGTGGTGGAATGTACTATATGAAAAATGTCACCACTGCTACAGTCTATGAAGGAACGTAAGGAAACAGAACACCTAGTCTCCATGCTAGACTAAATTTATGTCAACCAGTAAATAGGAATGAAACTATTTATGGCACTTTTGTTCTGAGCTTTTTAAAACCTTGTCTACACCGAGGTCTTGTCTGTATTAGAAAATTTGCATCAGTATAATTAAAATCAGTCTAGTTACAGTCAGGGCTGCCCAAAGTGGGGGAGGGCAAGTGGGGCAATTTGCCTCAGGCCCCACAGGGGCCCCCACGAGAGTTTTTCGGGGCCCCTTCACTTGCTCCGGGGACCCCGGAAAACTCTCACGGGACCCGGGCCCCCGGAGCTTCTTCCGCTCCGGGTCTTTGGCGGTAATTCGGCGGCAGGGGGTCCTTCCGCCCCGGGACCTGCTGCCGAAGTGCCAGGTCTTTGGCGGTGGGGGGCCCCGCCATGGGTCTTCGGGGCACTTCGGCAGTGGGTCCCGGAGCGGAAGGACCTCCCACCGCCGAATTATCACCAAAGTGGGGGCCTTCCGCCACCGAAGACCCCAGGTCCCCTGAATCCTCTGGGCGGCCCTGGTTACAGTGGAGTAAAACCCTAATATAGCTGCACTTAAATCAGTTAGTGTCTGTATTAGGAGTTTGCACTAGATCAAGTTGAGTTACACCAGTGCAAGTTTTCTAATATACACATGGCCTAAGAAAACATATGAGTTTAAGTACATAGATGTAATTATGCCACTGCAAATGTCCAGTGTGCACAATGGGGCTTACCTCAACATAGCTTGATTCAGTGCCCCTCCATATCTGCATTAGATGTTTGCATTGGCACAACATGTTTTCTTAATGAAAACAAGCCCTTAGTTGGAAAAAATTGTTTTTATACAAACTGGCAAGTGTTATCTTGCATTTAATTAATTAATTGTGTAAGTCATCATGACCATGTTTTCTCTTCACATTTTTTAGCCTGTTTCCTACAGCAATTCACCCATTGTTAAAATGGAGGAGAAAGCTATCAGCTAAATCAAGTCAATAAAACACAGGGTCATGATTTTTTTTCATTTGCTTTTACAACTAATTGTGTGTTTTAAACTCTCAGCACAGAATGTGTTTTTAATCTGCTTACCTCAACAGTACAGTGTGATTTTGAGCTCTGTCACCTTGCACTCTTAAAATAAATAAATAATCAATGGTAAAGCCACAGTCTAGGCCTGTATATTCTATAGAATGAGATACACTATAGAAAATGTCTTTTGCCAGATGTATTTATGCCTAAGTTTTATAGTCGTACACTTCACACTTCGAAGCACAGCACTGGTACTAGAAAGATTAACAGCATAAAGTGTGAAAAACTGAAATACCACAGAAGAAATTGATCAGCTTAGAACTGTCTCTTTGACTCAAAAGCATATAGGTCATTTCATATGGAACAAATAAACAGCAACCAAGAGATGTCTTATGGCTCAATAAGTTTTTGTTTAAGCTGTTCTGAAGTGAATTAAGCATTTATTAGATCGTCAGGCACAGCTTCTGTGAAGGGCCCTCATTTGTTCAGTGTTGTCATCCTAGGTTTGATCCTGCAAGGTGCTGGGCACTCTGATCCTGATCCACTCTAGCCCTTAGTACATACTTATCTTGGAAGTACTCATGTCTTTACAATTAAGCATGTGCTTAAGTGTTTTGCTGGAACAGGGCCAGAGCACTCCACACCTTGTAGGATCAAGTCCCCACAACATGTCTGCAACTGGTAAGTTCCAAACTGCTAAAACCAGTGGTACACAGATAAGATTTCTGCTTCCAAACTCTTGTATGCTCTCTTTACCTTAAAGCTGTATAACTAGTTCATACTTCTCCCACATCTACATGCGACATTTTGAATTGCTTGAACTATAATATTTAGTGATTAGTAGTAGTCCTACTGTAGCATTTAGGAGCCCTGGTCATGTATTAGGACCCCATCGTGCTAGGGGCTGTACTAATACTGAACAAAGAGACAGCTCTGTCCCAGAGAGTTTACAATCTAAGTAGAGTATAAGACAAGAGACGACAACTCTTGGTTCAAGATTATCTCCTCCAGCTTCAGTTAATTTAAAATGCTCCCCCCTCCCCCAACAACATTCATGCTTCACTATTTTATCCATCCAGTCCAATGTTAACCAATTTGGGTATACAATGTATTGTATGGTCTCAAACAGATACTAAGGCCACATAGTTTGCATACTCACTCACTTACTAGACACTTCAATGAAAGGCATGACCTCGTTATAGAGAGAAGCTTGCTCTTAAATGTGGATTTAAACCCATTCTTTTTACATTTGTTACTCAATATTCCATCTTAGCTCTAAAATATAATTCCACAAACATGCACAGTTTCAGGAATGGCCTTCATTTATATTCTGACTAAAGAAATGCTATCACATCAAGTGCATTTGTAGCATTGCAATGAATACATGGTGCTAGCACACAAATGTATTTAAACTGCACAAGAAATCAGTCACATTACAAAATGAACCACAGACATAATACAGGTATGTACAATATTGGAAATGCAAAAAAATATTTATACTGACCAAATCCACTAGTTTTGACAGGAGATTTCAGTTTCTGTTGTTAATCTCCTGTTCTTATCCAAGAGGGATATGCTGCAGATTTCCCTACTTAGTTCATATACCGCTGCTGTCTTCCTTCTCCGTTCTCCGGACTGGTTGCTTAAGAGTAAAGAGCATTCTGCTTCCTACTGATTCTGAATCATGTATGAATTAGCAGCATTCTTAGCTGAAATTTCTTGAATTTTGTAAGTTTAAGTCACACGCTTCATGCTATTTAACGTAGTCATGGCCAGATGCCCTCAGTCACATGCAAAAGTCCTTAATTAATGCAGGCATGTTTCAACAGTTAGATGACCCTCATTTTCATGCTCCAAGGCCAGAAAGGACCACTGTGATCAACTATAACACAGGCTATAGCACTTCCTCAAATAATTCCTAGAACAGAGCATATTTTGTATTTTTTTAAATAAGGGCAGTATAATTTCCTTTCATTCACAAAGCTTTTTACAAAACCAGATGCTTCCACTCCTTCAGTGTTTCCACTGACTTCAGAAGAGCCTTTTGTTTTTCTGAGACATTAGAGCGTAAGTACCATGCAACGACAAACAAATGGGACTTTTCAGCTTCTTCATAGGCCTATGGGACATTCATTGATATTGTACCATCTTATGATGACATCAAGGAAATTATTTAGTATCAGATAGGAAAGTAAAATATATGGGAAACTTCTATTAGTGCGTTTATAATGATAATCCTGTAATATCTCTGAAAGGAATGAAAGATGAATACCAAATGCCTAGTTTAAACCTAAAACTTAGGTCAGCCTGTTATACCCCTAATACATGTAGTTAAAACAACCTAAGCTCTGGTGTAGACACAGCTAGGTCAAAAGAAGAATTCTTCCATAAACCTACATATTGGCTTCTCAAGGGGAGAGATTGACTAGAGCAAAAAAAACAAAAACAAAACCCAAAAAACAGCTTCCATCACTGTAGCAAGTTTCTATACTACAGCACTACTGTGGTGTAGCTACAGTGCTGCAGTTGTGCTGTTGTACAGTAGATATACTTTAAGGGCTGGTTTACACTCACGAATTACAGTAGCATAGCTGCTGCCAGCCTAAATCCTAGTGTAGCCAGTGCTAGGTTGACTGAAGAATTTTTCCATATACCTATCTACTGCCTCTCAGGAAGGTGCATTACTTATGCCAATGAGAGAATCCCTCCCATCTGCATAAGAAGTGACTACACTGAAGTGCTACAGCTGTGCCGCTGAAGTGTTTTAAGTGTAGACATAGGCCTGGTCTACACTACAAAAATAGGTCAACCTAAGCCACTTTGCATCAAACTTGTTTTGCATGTGTCTACACTTCAATTTGTTTCCCACCGATGTAAGCACCACATTACATCAATGCAGTAACACCACCTCCTTGAATGGTGTTGACCCATGGCTGATGTACTGAGGGTGACGCAATGAGAGTATAGATATTACATTACCTATGTCATCCTAACAGTTCTCCAGCACCTGTCCCACAATGACTGACATTGACTGCTTTGGTCACAGTTTTGAACTCCACTACCTATAGGTCACAGAGGCTGGAAGCCCCTTCCTACTCCTTCCATTAAAATCTCACAAATTGTTGAAATGCCTTTTCCTGATTGCCCAGCTTGGCGAGCACACCTAGCAGCTCTCCACTGTTGTGCGCAAGTGCCCAGTTGACCATGCTGGTTACACACTTCAGATGTGCTCCAGCCTGCATTAGACAGTATTGGATCACCTGGGTCTGTGGGGAGAAGAAGCTGCATAAGCACAGCTACAGATCAGCCACAGAAATGTGGACATCATCAAACAGATTGCACAGGGGATGCAAAAGAAGTGTTATGACAGGGACCAGCAGCAATGTCGTATGAAAGCAAAGGACCTGCGGCAGGCATGCCAGAAGGCCAGGGAGGCCGAACAGTCAATTCAGTGCTGAGCTACAGCCGTCACTTTTATAAAGATTGTATGCCATGCTTGGCAGAGACCCCACCACCACCCATACACCACCGTGGATACCTCTGAGGAGCATGACTCACAGGACTCTTTTATGAGCAGTCAGAATGAAGAGGAAGACAGAGGACATGTGGCTAGGGGTGGTGGAGGGTCAAGCTAAGACGCGAGCCAGCACCTGTTTGAGACTTGACTACAGTCCCATCAGTTGAGCACAAGTGAGCTCGATGCAGGAGAAGGAAGCTTGAGTAAGTATTTCCCATTATAGTGATGTACTGGTGGTACCCCCAATTTAGCAAGACACAGCTATTGACTTCTCACTAATTTACTCTTACTAGAAGAGGTAGCAGTACAACAAAGAGGGGTAGTTATCTGCTTGTCATTGCCCCACAGAGTTGAGGGAGGGGGCCATGCAGGACAGTATATGTATTAGTCAGTATATGTATTAGTCAGTCACTACTAATCATGCCTACTCACATCCTTCTCTCACCCTTCCCTGCCTGGCCCCTGAGTAAATGACACCATGAAAATTCTAATCAAAATGTCCATTAATGAATGTTCTGTTCCAGGTCAAAATAGTTTAAAAATTGCATAATGACCTTTCAACAAAAAACAGGTCAAAATTATCAACATGAAATATTTTAATGTTTCCAAAATGATATTTTTCCAGATTTTTGTTTTGTGGAGAATTTTAAAATTTCCCAAATCAGAACGAAAACAAATTCTGAAATCTCAAAACCCTCTATGAAACCATTCTGTCCTCAGGTCAGTTCATAGCCTTTCACAGATGATTCTCATTCAAAAGTGCTAGGCCAAATTGGACAAACCCATGTGTAAGTCATGTGGCACAGGATCTCACTATGCCATTCAAGCTCCCCGTGGCTAAATACCGCAAGTTGTATATAGATGCAGTCAACTGTTTCAGAGCTGTTCTGGTCTAATAGGTAAATATATATTTAGGTCTTTTTTTAAATAGTCTTTTTCTGTAAACATGTAATAATCCATATATATGTACTGTGACAGGATCAGGCCAGATGGCTACAAGAGAGTGGTTGAAGGTAGATACATTAGCTCTAGATTAAGCAGGTTCCTTTTCCCTGGATAAGATAACAGGGACTATTTCAGAACACTCAGGAACTTTCTGGAACTAATTAAGGCAGGCAGGCTAATTAGGACACCTGTAGCCAATTGGGAAGTTACTAGAATTAATTAAAGCTAATCGGGATACCTGGTATAAAAAGGATCTCACTCCAGTTAGTGAGGTATGTGTAAGGAGCTGGGAGTGAGAGGACGTGCTGCTGGAGGACTGAGGAGTACAAGCATTAACAGACATCAGACTACGTGGCTCTGGGAAGAAGGATAAAGGAGTTTGAGGTGCAAGTAGTTTTCTCGTCCATCCTCCCTGTGCAGGGAAAAGGCCTGGGTAGGGATTGTCGAATTGTGGAAGTCAATGAATGACTGCGCAGGTGGTGTTGGAGAGAAGGCTTTGGATTCTTCGACCATGGGATAGTGTTCCAAGAAGGAGGAGTGCTAGGCAGAGACAGGCTCCACCTAACAAAGAGAGGGAAGAGCATCTTTGCAAGCAGGCTGGCTAACCTAGTGAGGAGGGCTTTAAACTAGGTTGACTGGGGGAAGGAGACCAAAGCCCTGAGGTAAGTGGGGAAATAGGATACTGGGAGGAAGCACGAGCAGGAGAGTGCAAGAGGGGAGGACTCCTGCTCGACAGAAAAGGGGACATCCGAGTATCTAAGGCCTATACACAATGCAAGAAGCCGAAAACAAGCAGGAGAACTGAAGTCTGCACAGGTACAGACACTATGATTGATTGAATAACTAAGACTTGTGGATAACTCACATGACGAGTACTGTCCAGGACTAGGATATAAACTGTAGAAAGACAGCAGGAGAAAAGTGGAGAATTGCATTGTATAAGAGAGAGTATGACCTGAGAGCTCTGGTAAGAAACTGCAGAAAAAAGCCTGAGAGTCTCTGATTGAATTAGAAGTGGACCAACAAGGTGATTCATGTGGATAGCTGCATAGACCCACCAGACAAGGGATGAAGGTGGATAGGCTTCTTCTTCGGCAGCTAGCAAAGTTACTAGATCGCAGCCTGCTTCCTGGAACTTAATCACCCTGATATACTGCTGGGAAGAGCAAATACAGTGTACAGACAGAGAATCCAGGAAGTTGGAAAGTGTAGGGACAAATCCCTGGTGCAAGTCTGAGGAACCACCGGGCAACGAGCTCTCAGACCTGCTGCTCACAAACATAAAGAGTTAGTAGGGAAGCAAAAGTGGAATGGGAACCTGTCCGGCATTGACATGAGATGGTCAGTTCAGGATCCGACACAAGAAAGAAAGGAGAAGCAGCAGAATAAAGACCCGGACTCGAAAAAGCAGACTTGACTCCCTCGGGAGCTGAGGTCAGGATCCCTGGAAAATAACATGAGTGGGAAAGATCCAGGAGGCTGGCTGATTTAAAGAATCTTATTGAGGTTGCAGGAAAAAACATCCCGGTATGTAGGAAGAAAGTAAATATGGCAGGCGACCACTGGTTAACAATGAAATCCTTACTGATCTTAAAAGCAAAAAAAAATCTACAAAGGTGGAAGATTGACAAATGACCAGGAGAAGTATAAAATATTTGCTCTGCATGCAGGATGGAAACAGAAAGGCCATACACGGAGTGCAGCAGTAAGAAATATTAAGACTAACAAGAAGGGTTCCTCAGGTATGTAGCATCAAGAAGAAAGTCAAGGAAGTGTGGGCCCTAACTGAATGAGGGAGCAACCTAGTGACAGAGAATGTTGGAAAAAGCCATGTACTCAATATTTTTTGCCCTGTTCACAACAAAGGTCAGCTCCAGACGCCTGCACGGACAGGCACAGTATGGGGAGAAGGTACCAGCCCTCTGTGAGAAGAAGTGGTTGAGAACTATTAGAAAAACTGGACAAGCACAACTCCATGGGCCAGGATGCACTGCAGCCAGGGTGCTAGAACGATGGAGAGTGATGCAGACCATTTGGCCATTGTTTTTGAAACTCATGGCGAAACCGGGGAATGACTGAAACAGTCCTCGCAACCCAAAGGCTACTGTAGTGCCCCTCGTTTAAAAAAGGGAAGAAGGAGAGACTCCAGGAACTAACAGGCAGAGTCGCCCCCTCAGTCCCTGATCAAGAAATCCATGGAAGCAGTGTCGCGCAATGGAACAATCGAAAACTTAGAGAGAAGGAAGTGAGTCAGGCAACAGCAGCCAGGATTCACCCAAGGCAAATCATGACTCTGAACTACAACTTGATGGCCTTCATGACGAGATACTGGGTCGTGGATGAGGTGAAAGCAGTGGATGTGTTATCCTGATGACTTTTAGCAAAGCTTTTGATACGGGCTCACGACCATATGCGCCAGCGTTAAAGTATGGGCTGGATGATGGGATCACTAGTGCAAAGGTGGCATACGAAATACTGGCTAGATCATCCGTGGCTCAAGGGTGTGGACAACGGTTTCACAGTGTCTATGAGCCGTTTCAAGCTGGAGTGCCCCAAAGTTCGGTCCTGGTGGTGGTTTTGTTCCATATCTCATTAATGATCTGGAGAGAACTGCGTGACTACTCTCAGCGAAGTGTTTTGCAGATGACACGAACCTGAGAAGGACGTAGTAGAATACGCTGGAGGGTCAAAGGTGATAGGACTACAGAGAGACCTTAGACAACTGGAGGACATGGGCCGAAAAGAAACCTGATGAGGTTCAACCAAGGACAAGTGCAGAGTCTGCACTTAGGACGGAAGAATCCCATTCACTGTTCAGACTAGGGACCGAATAGCTAGCAAGCGTTTCGTGCAGAAAAAGGACCTAGGGTTACAGTGGAGCGAGGAAGCTGGATAAGACGTCAACAGTGTGGCCCTTGTTGCCGCAAGAGGCCTAATGGCATTTTGGCTTGTATCATAGGTCGGCATTGTCCAGCAGCATTGAGGGATGTTGTATCTTCCCCTCTGTTTGACCTGGTGAGGTCTCTGGTACTAGTTTCCGATTTTGGGCGCCCCTACCAGAAGCGTGAGGAAATGGAAAGAGTCGGCGAGGGCACAAAATGATTAGGGGGGCTGGAGCACATGCTTATGAGCGAGGGCTGAGGGACTAGGGTGTTTAGTCTCGCAGACAAGAAGAATGCGAGGGGGATATGATAGCTGCTTAACTACCTGCCACCAAAGGAGGGTTCCAAAGAGGATGGATCTAGTGTTCTCTAGTGACCTGATGACAGAACAAGGGTTTAATGGTCTCAAGTTTACAGTGGGAGAGTTTAGGTTGGATATTAGGAAAATCCTTTTCACGCAGCGGGAGGTGGTGTGGAATTTCCTTCCTTAAGAGTTTTTAAGAGGTCAGGCTTGACTAAAGCGCTGGCTGGGATGATTTCGTTCAGATTGGTCTGCTTTGAGAAGGGGGGTTGGACCTAATGACCCTGAGTCCCTTCCAACCCTGATGTGCTATGATTCTATGAAGGTCCTGTGGTGAGGACAAAGAAGGTGTTGGGAGGAGAACATGGGGAATTGTAGCTGTCGTGTAGCTGTTCCAGAAGTCACTCTAGATAGCTGCAGTCCACAGGGCCCTGGGCTGGAGCCCAGGGTAGAGGGCGGGCCCAGGTTCCCTTCAAAACCTCCCAACTCCTGATCTAAAGCAGGAAGATCACTGAGGCTAGCAAAATCCACCAATAAGCGCAGGACCCACCAAGGTAGCGGAGGAACTTTATCACAGTATATATATTAACACACACATACATGCATAGCTCCAAAAAGTCCTTCAATGAATATATCTGTAATACATATATTATACATATTAAAAGTACTCAATAATGCCAGTAAGGTGGTCTACTGATAGCACTCTGGGCAGTATAAGCAGATGGCATTTCGATCTTTTTTTCTAATGAAGTACCCAAACTTACCCCTTCCATGCTGTTTGCCTTTATCATTAACTTAAATGATAAACAATCCCTAGTCTTCGTTTCCTCCTGAGTTTGACTGTCCCTAGGATTTCTGCCTGCCTGATTTTTCCCTCTGCCTCAGAAAGGACCTCAAATACTTTTACACTCCTAGGTTATCATTAATAGGACCAACCTGATCTAGCTGCCAGGGTGAGTGAGTAATATAGTTATATATCTCTGAGCAGGGTCCCAGGACCTGACATCCTATTACAGGCTGAAATGTAGAAAATCTGTACTTTAATCATGAATTTTTGTTCTCTCCCTAGACATACATTCTATATAAACTCATATTTGATTTGGCATGGATAAAATTTAAATAAAGCCACAATCATTTGTCATGCCTGAGTTATATAAATCCTTGAAAAATGGTGATCACAAAGGTACCTCTGACCCTACCTTAACAGCTGCCATCTCAATAAGGTGCCTGTTCCCTAAGTAGCATCTATCTTGGAGACATATACTTTTAAGAAGACTTCTCTTTTAAGATACAGCCTAGTAAACTACTGCTATAGAGGGAGGCTGAGTTATTAGGGAGGTTAGAATAGTAAAGCAAACTACATTTGGGGCATAGCATAAACATCTGCTATGGAAAGGCTTCAATCATATTGGTCAGGTGAAGTACATTGTACTCATCTTCATTTAAGTCAGAGCTCATGTCATAAGGTTAAAGCAGTTTCATGGGATTTCCCCATCAAAATCTCACCACTCTCCCCCACCCCACCTCCAAAGGTGAAGGTAGTGGCAACATCTGACATTACAAAGATGAGAGGACACACATATATACGGGTGAGGGAGATGGACTGACATATTTGCACCCAAGACCTTCTTTTGTGTGTAATTTGTATGAGAGTTGAATGCTGGAGCCAAAAGTTAGGAAAGGTCTTGTATTCTAACATAGGGTAAATCAGCATGGTGTTTTATCCCTACCTGCATTCATTTGGCACAAATGTAAATGACTATACAAGGTGGAAGCAGTGGAGAATCTTTTCTCACAGTAAAAAAAGTGACATTAGATTGTGCCTTTCTCAAACTAAAAGAGGAGGTTATAGATACAATAATGTCTAATAATCTAACGGAGACAAAATGGGTAAAGTAATACCTTGTATTGGACCAACTTTCTTGGTGAGAGAGACAGAAATTGGTCCAATAAAAAAATATTACCTCACCCATCTTGTGTCCCTATTATTCTGGGACCGACATGACTACAACAACGCTGCATATCATAATCCAGGGATCGGCAACCTTTGGCCCATGGCTCGCCAGAGTAAGCACCTTGGTGGGCCGAGCTGGTTTGTTTACCTGCCACATCTGCAGGTTCAGCCGATTGCAGCTCCCACTGGCTGTGGTTCACCGCTCCAGGCTAATGGGGGCTGCAGGAAGCAGCGTGGGCCAAGGAATGTGCTGGCTGCCACTTCCTGCTGCCCCCATTGGCCTGGAGTGGAGAACAGCAGCCAATGGGAGCCGCAATCAACCGCACTTGTGCATGTGGCGGGCTGCGTGCCAAAGGTTGCCGATCCCTGTCATAATCCAACAGACATTTGTCTTTCTTCTGGTCAATAGGCTAAATTTATTGAAATTACACGTGGGATGAAGTTGGCTCAGTATATCTTGCAAAGTAATCTTCAGCTTGCTGGAGGTACTGTGTTGGTGGAAGCTGTTACAGAACTTGGAGCAGGGCACTTGGCTAGAAAATCTACCAGGAAGAGGGATTTGCAGTGGTATAAGGTGCCCTGAGCTTCCTCGCCATCAGAGAATCTATAAAAAAGTCAGGACAGTCCTAAAGCGGACAACACTAGTCTGGAAGAGAACATATAACTCAGTCCCCTTTCTGCCAGCCTTTACCAGGGAGCTTCTGTGAAATCACCAGCAGAGATTAAAACTGTTCTTTCTTGGTGGAAATGCAAGGAATTAATCCATCAGGGAGAAAAGGTTTGATTTGGTGCAGAGGGGTGCAATTTACAATTCCCTGCATTAGCAAATGTGAATTTAGCCCTATAATATTAAAGATTGTGGCTTGCATTATGTTTTGCTTTCCTAGCATATTTTGGATCTGAACTATTAAAAACTCTAATATTCTTAAAGAAAGTTCTACCAGAAGTAACATTATAGTAATGCATGCACAAAAATTACTCTGTGGAGAATAGTATACTGGTAGTTGTGTTAAAATTGGAATGACGGGTACACTTGAATGTAATACCAAACTGCCTTAATACATTTACACACTACAATTAGGGCACTACAGTACACTGAAAAGTATGTGTATGTAGATCAATACATCATTCCTTTCAAAAGACTATATAACCAAAACAGTTAGTTTCATTATTGAAGCCATTGAACCTTCTATAACAACAGATCTATGCCAGCCAATTCATGTGGAATACTGGGGAACTATATAAAAATGATTTTTGTTATTAAAAATGGACTTGTTTGTTACAAAGAGTAACTAAAGCTTTCAGTGCCGAATTAGTAGTTAACATGAATAAATGTTATGTAGAGGGAGAAACTTATTCTTGTCCTGGCAAAAGCATCAGAAAACTATTAGAATCAGTAAAATATTTTATCCAGAACTGAGAAGGTTTTGCTGTTTCTTGTGGAAACTATTTTGCAGCTGCTGACCATTCGTCTGAATTAACAACAGACCTTTATTTCAACTCGGTTTGACAGAGTATATATGCTGGATTGCTCTGCAGGGTTTTCCTATGCATCGTGGCACTACATGCAAACGTCAATTATTTTTTTTTCCTTTTAGTAGAGCTGGTCAAATAGTATTTTTCAAATACTGAATTCAGTGGAGTTTGAATGTTTTTAGCTTTACAAAACATTCACAAACCAGTTCCATTAATCGTAACTTTACTTGATATTTAACTATTGTGTGAACATCACAGGAAAACAATAGGCAACCTGTGGATTATTTGTGAAGTATCTGATATTGGCGACTAGTATTCAAGCTTTAAAAATAGTCCCAAGACTTTCCCACTTACCGTTTCTACTGACCAGCTGCACCACTGTTAGCAACATAGGGAGCTCTACAGCAGACATCTCTCCAGCCATAGTTAGAAATGTGTCATTTAAATCTGCTCAGAACAGAGGAAGCTAATTGACATAGTTCTGAGAAAGGCTGATGGCACATGAGATCAGTCTACTTTAGGATCCAATGTTGCTAACACTGGTTCAGCTGAAGTGGTTTTAGTGTCGGTGGGAATTTTGGGGAAATATTCTGTAGTGTAGAGTAAAGCTACTTGACAAGGAACCTTCTCTCATACTGCCACTGATCAATGCCCAATATGTAGGGGACTGGCCTTATTAAATTGGGTTAGACACACTGTAGAAGAGTCAATCTCACCACTGACATGCCCTTCGGGGTCGGGCATGGCATAGAGAATTTCCTCATGGTGTACTCTTTACTTACAGTCGCACTGGTCCTGCGTGTTCAACTCACTTCCATGACTCAGCCTTCACCAGGGTGTGCTTCAGCCCCACTCCTTCCAGATAACAAAGGTCCCAAACATCGTTCCAGGGGTCTTCAAAGGTCTTTTGCTCCTCTGCTGTGCCTCCCCAATCCTCCCCGTGACTTTCTCTCACTCTCTTCTCTCAGGGCTCTTAGTCATCTTATCGTCCTTCTATCAGTGGATCTTCACTACCTCCTCCCAGGGCTGATAGAGGCGACCAGGTCCCCTCACTCCATCAAGGGTTTTCCAGTCCAGAACCCTCAGGCCAGTGCAACCATTAGGCACTAGTGTTGCCTAGGGTGCCGATCGATTTGGGTGCGCCAAAAAAGGCAGCCCCCCATTTTTTTATAAATAGTTGAGCTAGGTGCTGCTGCCTAGGAATGAAGAGGGATTGTGACTGCCAGCGGAGCATGGCACCCAGAGGTCTCGCCTGGAGTCAGGGTGCCCAGAGCGGCGGCAAGCCGGCATGCCTCACAGAGCGCCACCGAAGTCAGGTGCCTGTGGCGGCGCCCGTGCAGCCCAGGGTTCCCCTGGGTCCAGGGTGCTGCACGAGATGGGGTCGGCAGCTAGCTGCTCATGGAGCTGCTGCAGTCGTGCCTGCGGGCGGTCCGCTGGTCCGTGGCTCAGATGGAGCTGCCACAGTCGTGCCTGCGGATGGTCGGCTGCTCACGCGGCTCCGGTGGACCGCCCGCAGGCACAATGGACCCTCCGCAAGCACCACTGCGGCAGCTCCGCCGGAGCCACGGGACCAGCATGCGGGGCAGCGAAATTGCCGTCTGCCTAGGGCGCTCAAAACCCTAGCGCCAGTCCTGGGAACCCTATAACTAGCAGACAAAGTCCGCTCCTTCAGACTCCTTGCTGCTGCCTCTTTAGTCTTCTTCTTACCATAAGCTGCCTGCAGGCCTCTCCCATGGCATCTCTAAGTTAATTCTTCTTTCAGGGCCAGGACTCACAGGGCTCTCCCCTGGAATCCCCCCACTACATCTCAAACTACAAATACAAGCTTACATCAACTTCTGCTCTTCTTGGTCTTGACCCTTTGTGCTAAGGTGACCAAAGAGCAAGTGTGAAAAATCAGGACCGGGGGTGGAGAGTAATAGGAGCCTTTATAAGAAAAAGACACAAAAATCAGGACTGTCCCTATAAAATCAGGACATCTGGTCACCCTACTTCGTGCCTCTTAAGTTCCCCTTGCTCCATTCATCCATTTAATACCTCCTAGGGCTTGGAACTCCAGATCCTGCCCTTTTATTAGGGGTCCTCATCACCAGAGCCTGCTCCATATCTCTCCAGGCCTCCTGCCAGACTCCTCTAATTAGGAGAGGATCTCAGGGCCAGCTTTTCCCTGGGCTTCCTTCTGAACCCTCCCACTCTCTCCATTCTCTGTGCCAAGAGAAGGACTGCAGCATTCTTCCCTCTCTCCCTGCAGCCCACTTCTAATTTGTAATTCCCTTCTTTAGTCACTACTCAGCTCCTTTGAAAGCTAGTCTTCATCTTTAATTAGGCCAGGCACACCCTCCAGGTGCAGCTAAGGGGGTTAATTGGCCTCTTAGATCCACATTAACCCTTTCAGAACTAGCAAAGGGTATACATCACAACATGCACACGTTTACTCTTAACTCATACACTCAAAACATCCAGGCCATCTCCAAAGTAGCACAACTGCACAGATGCACATGAGTTCAAATACAGTGTCATAGCTCTGCAATATCAGATATAGAACCAGGGGCCAAATCCTAGGCACCCTGTTCTGTTTAAACAGCAGAGTATTCTCTCAGCCAGGGGAATTCCCAGGTGGCACAGAGGTGTGTGTTTGGGGTATGGTTGAGCTAAAGATGTTGTCAATCCCTGACTACAGAAATAGCCACTTGGCTACTCTTAATTGTGCCCCAGCTGGCCAGAGGATCCAGGAGACAGGTGTATAGCCACATTTAGGTCCATCACCTCCAGGCTAGAAGGTGGAAAATTAAGTTGGTTTAACTAAGTTGATCTGGGGTATGAAAAATCAACACCCCTAAGCTGCACAGTTAAGCCAGTCAAAGTCTCCATGTAGACAGAGTTAGGTCGACAGAAGAATTCTGTGCCACTGTAGCATTTAAAGTGTAGATAAGCCTTAAGTCTGAAGTTAAAGGTATCACCAGTATTGTGAAACATACAGATCAACAAGACCCATCTGTGTGCACGGCCAATGGCACCCGGGCTCCTTAACATCATGATGGGCCTATCCTGTGCAGTACCAACGTCATAGATTTCTTGAAAGAGAAGAAATGGAAGGGCCTGAGCAAAGTAAGACACAAAGTCAGAACTCAAATAAATATTTTGGGCCTGTGTCTTCATTCTCCACTGGTCAGCATTTTGTTTGGTCATGTACAACTGTGCAAAGTGAGTGTTTAACACCATTAAACAAAATTCTCTTCTTACATGGATTTTAGCACTCTGTGTCTACACAAGGGGCAGGGCATTGGAGAATCAGGTCCCTGGCCTCAGACATTAAAATACATTAAACCATGTCAGAAATGGCTCTTGTGCATATACTAATTGTTATATAGACAAACAGCTAGTATTGCAGGCTAACAGGATTCCAACCAACCAACATTTTGTTGCAGTGTCTTTTTGACTAGTATAGACTGGACACAGATGGAGTCATGGTCTCTACCACACCTATTTCCTATATTTACTTACTTTTTCACTCATCTTTCCTTTTTTCTTCCTCTACCCACCTTTGCCAAACTTTCTTATCTCTTTTTCTCTCTCTGAATTTGCTGTATGGAGCCATGCGGGTCCTGCTAAGTAATGTCATGCTTTAGACTAAGAGTTGTCAGCAGAAACTAGAGTCTCGGCCCAAGTGATTCTGACAGCTCATCAGCAAACTATGTAACAGTCCAAGACATAACTTGAAGGCTGCAAACACTACTTCTGAGGGGTGTGCCAAGGAGCCAGATGCTGCAGGAAAAACATCTGGCGCTTTTAATTGCATTTAAGAAAGAGGAGGAGGAGAAAATTATGATGTGGTAAAAAAATGGCCCACAGCATAGTTTAAATGACAAACATTTAAAGTATTTTCTTATTTAAAATACTGTAAAAATGTAAAGATCCAACACTTTTAACTCTTACACTCAGACATGATAGCTGATGGGTAAAAAAGATACACAATGACCAGAGGAAGTATTGAAGACTCTGAAAACTTTCCAAGGATGAAAGCTTAGACCTCTGTAAGAGTTTCTCAGAGATCCTTATTTAAAGAAGAAAATCTTTTTTATATTTCAGCAAAGAATATGCTTCCACAAGGAGGGAGAGTAAAGGTTCAGTACAAGGTGAAGCAACCAACTGGAGTTGTCACTTTAGGTGACTATATATATATATATATATATATATATATATATATACACACATAA